>NC_133328.1:451981539-452019710 GCF_042186555.1 Aquarana catesbeiana | reverse complement strand
GGATGAGCATAGTTAAAGTTGTCTCTGAATTGCTGGTGTTGAAGAATAGAAATCTATTCTCCATGCCTATGTCAAAGGAATACTGGGGCTCATTTAGAATCAAATCTGTTGCAGCTACTGAGATGTTGCTTTCAATTTGTAACCTTTTTTAATTTAAGGATGCTTCTTTTTTTGCAGTTGACATTTTGTTGGACCGCATCAATAAAGAATACTGTTTCACTTTGCAAACTGTGCAAAAATTGCCAATTGAAGGGCGTCTTCTGACCCGGTTGTAGATTACAGGGTTTTTAGGTTCAAAGAGAAATTCATAAAACGTTGCCATTTTGCCATGGAGCTCTTAGGCTTGTAAATGATTATGACCTTTATGGGTGCATTTGAATATGCTAGTGTACACTGAAAGTGGTTGTAAACCCTAGAAAAAACAAACAACCTGCAAGAAAAGGCATAATGAGCTTAGTATGCATCGCATACTAGCGCATTATGAAATACTTACCTATGTAAGTATTTCCTACCTACCTTTGTGCCTATTCGTAAACAAGGCAAGTAAACAAGAGCTGTGCATTGCAAAGTAAAAAAAAAAACAAATCTGCATTTTTGGTCAGTAATTCAACCCTCATGCACGCAAATGTGTTTAAATACCCATTTACGTTGTGCAGAACAAAAACGAGAGAATAAGTGTTGTGTGCAAACTTGCGCGACAATTGCACTAACTCATATGCGTGAATGTGCGCAAATACATACAAAAAGTCTGAAAAAGTAGATGCTCAAACAGGAGCATCGTGTGCAAGAGGCCTAAAATTATTTTTTTTATTTTTTTACCTACTGTAAATGACTACCTAGTAGTTCAAACAGCCAGTAATATTTTTTTTCTAGTAGGACTAAGGTTTCCACATCTATGACAATCTTTACATCTTTAAAAACTGAAATGAAACAATGTTGGATTTTAACAACTATAAGATTTTTCGCTTAATAGCCACAAGTAAAGATTGAATAGGTAACTAAAGTCATAAATTCTCGTACAACAGAAAAAAAATCGGAAGTGATGTCATGTGTTTGTGTTTGTATTTTCGGAAGACAACTATACTGACTAAACGAAAATCGTACTATCTGGTATCGTACAAGGAAAATTGTCGTGCTTGTCCGATCAAATAATATCAGATGAACTGTCGTGATCGGCTTTCGAAAGTAGTGTACACACGATCCGAAAACAGTACGATTCTTCCTCGGACGACAGTTTTCGTACGATATTCGGATCGTGTGTACGGGCCATATGAATCAAATAATTTTTACAGCTTACTGAATCGTATTAATATTCATGAAATGTAATGGAAGAGATCACTGAAATCTGACATACACACATAAAGCTGTCTCCTAAATTTCTCTACACAAGAATGTCATTTACTTTTGTTAAACACAATGACAAATGTTGGATTATTTTTATTTAAACTTTTTTCACTGCAATTTTTTTTTTCTTTTGTCATGTTACTTTTATATTTTTAGAATAATTATATCAAAGTATAACTAAAGGCAGAACAATTATTTTTATAGTTTTGGTGGAGAGAGATTAAAAAAAACTGTTACGTGGGGAGATTCAGCCTCTCTATTTGTGATGTTTACTGTGATCATTGAAAGTGAAAAAATACCAAATTTTAGGTTGTTCCCAGAACAGTAATTGGAGGGGAAATATTCCAATGGGGACACTAATTCTGGTGACAGCCAGAGATTTCTTCACTTTGGAAGTATGTCCTCTTCCTGTTTTGGCTGTGGGACAGGAAGTGAAAGTAAAATTTCCCCGAACAGGGTTTATAACCCTCTGTTACTTTACTACAAAACTACAAAGTTTTTTGCCTTTAGTTTTAAAGTGATATTAAAGGCTTATTTTTATTTTTTTTAATAGAAAAAAAAAATACTTACTTGCTCTGTGCAGCAGTTTTCAGAGCAGCACCGATCCTTCTTTCTTTTTCATACGTCATGGGACACAGTTGGGCTAATATTCATTACCTACTGGGTTATACGCCATCTATAGGTGAATGGACAATGGTAGACAAAGTCTTAGGAAGTAATCCCCTATATAACCCCTCCCATACAGGAAGTACTTCAGTTTTTTTTACCAGTGTCTGCAAGGTGGATGGGTACATTTTGTTTGAACTCTCTATTTCCAGGTCTATAGTCCCACAAACTGTTCTTAAATGAATCAAGGGATTGACCGATTGGATCCATTCGACACAGGCTCTATATCCTTAGATAAATGGTACCTGAGCCTCGCAAAGAAGACTTAAGATCCTGCAGAGTTTTGCCTGTAATGCGACCTCCAGGCACTGGACCCAGCAAAGTGGAATCCTGGACACCACAGCACTAAGGCATTCCTGCAGGGTGCTGTACAGGTCCAAGGGAGTGGACCCTAAACATGAAAAGGGTACCCGGTCCTTGAAGGTCTTCAAGTGACAGGAACCCGCCGTGATGGGTGTAGATTGGGCTCTTAGTTTCTAAGCTGCCCTGCGCCTGGACGCATAAGTGAAACCCCTTCATTTACTTATTGTGGGGTGTCCCAGTGATTGTAACAATCAGTCAAGCTAGCTAGAGGCTGGACTCCTGTGTGTGGTGACCATACAGGGGAGTTTTGGGCTAGCTGTGGGTATTTGCAATGTGTACCTTTTGCTTGTGTCTGGCTGTTTTTTATATCTATGATGGCGCACAACATTTCACCTCTTGATTTGCCATGGCGCACAGGCATTCGCAAAAACGCTGTTGTGCTCAGCCGTTTAGTGGCCTTGGTGCACGTGGCTTCACCATAGGCGTAATATGCACTCGAAGCCACGCATGCACTGTAGCCTATTCTGGGCGCACGAAGATTCGCGTCATATGCGACTACAGTTACGCCCGTTCACGTACGGGCGCACAGCCAGTTTATTTAAGCTGTGTATGCCAAGCATGCAGTGCTTCCAGAAGGCAGCTGTGGGACACAGAGCAGTCTCTGAACCAGGCATTTTCAGTGGTTCATTTCTCCTTACCCGGGTCACATGAGTCACCAGGTGTTGCTTGGCAGGTTTGTTGCATAGGGGCTTGGTGAGCCCTATTAAAGGGGTCTCCCTTCTGAGGTGTGTTAAAGTAAACCCTGATGGGTTTACTTCCTCTTTGTTTCCCTGCAAAGGTAAAGCATAATGGGCTACTATGCATCGCATAGTAGCACATTGTGTCACTTACCTGACACAGGAGTCTGCGACATCAGCGCTGTCCCCTCTGCTACAGATCATCCATCTTCTTTCTGGGTATCGTGGCTCCGGCGCTGTGATTGGCTGGAACCGCGATGTCACTTCTGAGCGCATGCCGTAGACAGCGGTGCCTGTCTTTTTGCAAATATCTCCTAAACCGTGTAGGTTTAGGAGATCGATCTTGGACCTACAGGTAAGCCTTAATCTAGGCTTACCTGTAGGTCAGAGTGGTCTGTAAGGGTTTACAACCACTTTAATACTTTAATAATTTAGGAAGCAGCATAGGGGATAAGAAGGACAGCAATTATGAATCCAAGGGTACTTACAAATTGACCATCATTGGCAGAATAACGTACACATCAGAATCCACTTGGGTCAAGGTCTGTGTCTCAAGGGGCCCCATCATATATGTCAGTCACAAGGAGGGGCTCTCTGTGGTGAGTGGAAAAACATATATAATGTTCTCTAGCCAAATAGTGGGAGTTGTTTCACCAAAAAGTAAGGCAACTGAGTCCACGAGGATCGGTGTAGAGCCAAGATGGAAGCCCTAAACACAAAAATGTATATTGTATAAGTGTGGTGTTTGGGGCAGGAAAACTGGTTTCTGCAGATGGAGAGAAAATTGGTTTTGCAAAGGCTAATGCATATGAAGTAAATAAACTAATAGTAATATAGGGTAGACATCATCCTAAGGAGCTTTAATGGTGTGAACCAGATAAGTAATCTGGATAGTGATGCAAGCCGCCTACATGGGGCTTTGAATATAGTGTGCTGATAAGCACACAATGTCTCATCAGAAAGGAAAAGCTGCATAAGGGTGAATAAGATCAACTTCAAAATAACAGCAAAAAAAATATCCCTTTAGGCAGTGGAAAGATCCTGGCTGTGTAGCAACTGCTAAGGGTACTGACTGAATATAGATCAGTGAGTCCGGTAGTACGCGCTTCCTGAGTGGGACCCAACCATGGAGGAGATGGGCGTCAGCTGACTGTGGGTCTCATCAGTGTTAGACGAGATTCCCCGGATCAACTGTGACGCCTGGCTGGATGGGCATCCATCAGCTGGGTGATCCTCTGGCATCCAGCACGGTGACGCCAGACGTCAGAGGGCCGACAATACAGAAGGTTGGTGAAAGCGTCCCAGCCAAGATGGAAAAAGCGATTTGCGCATCCACGGACCCGCATGAATGCAGATCCGAGATGCGGAAATGGGGACAGAGGCCCAGAAAGGAGGCATAACGCCGCGGGGCCTCCCCATGCCTGGGGACCCAGTTGCCATGCGCACCTACACCAAAAATCAAAGGCAGAGAGGATAAAAAAGTTATTAGACAGATATCTGCGATGTGACCAAGCAAAACGGTGGGGTATGACCTTAGATAAGAGACGCAGAGCCTGTAAAAATGAGAAAGCAGATCTGAGAGGTTTAAAACAATACAAAAATGTTTATCTTCTAGTAAGAAGGCGTATGCAGAGTACAGGCAACCAGCAAGTGACACACATGCACAAACATAGGTTGCATGGTAATAAATTCACAGTCATAGTCAAATAGCCAAGCGATACCACAATTGAATAAATTGAAAACACATGACGTTTTGGAGAGAAATACAAATAATCATATGCAGTATGAATTATGGATTATAAATTTTAAGGAAAGAAAAAAGGGAAAAGGAGACGAAAGGGCCTCATGGGTAATATAGGCGGTCTAGAATTGTATGAACATTAAAGAATGTGTTGGCATTAGATGACATTCAAACCCAAATCCATCTAAGCTCCCGCTGGAGGAGAGTCTTATTAAAATTTCCTCGTGGGCCTGGATGTACTCGGTCCAGCGCAAAGACTCTGACCCAGGGGAGGCAGCCACAGTGGACCTGGGCCACATGTCTCCCCGGGGGTAGGTCTCGATTGCTGCTTTTCATGTCTAAAACATGGCGGTAAATTCTTTTCCACAAATTCTGGTTTTCCCTATATAATAGCAACCACAGTCACATTGTAACAGGTATACGACTATCGTGGTCTGGCATTTGGCGAAATGTCTGGGAGTGAAGGTCCAGCCATTAGGCAAACGTATATCATTTTGTATATCTATGTAACGACAATGGGCACAGGAGCCACAAGGGAAAGTTCCCAGAAGTTTGCATGGATCTCCACTTGTAGAACCTTTTAAATTCACTTTTAACCAACAAATCCCCAACAGAAAAGGCCCGTCTGTATGTGACCAGAGGTGCTGGGGGGACAAATGGTCCTATTGTAGGGTCAAAGGCCAAAATGTGCTAGTTTGTGGAATATTTGTTTGACTTTAAGATGTTCATTGAAGTAGGTCGTGATAATACGGGTATAGTCATGGGGAGTGGTAGCATCCTTCTTGTGGGAAAAGAGCAGATCGTATCTATTCATATTAGCTACATGATTAAATGCTTTCTTCAGGCATTTGGCTGTAGCCTCTTTCTAATAGATGTCGTTTGAGGCCTTTTGCCTCATGTTTTGAAGTCTGTGTCGTTTGAACATTTGCGTTTGGTTCGGCGGTACTGACTGTAGGGAATCGAGTTGACTAAAGGTCATGGGTGAAAACTAGATGAGTGCAAGATGGTGTTGCCTGCAGTTGGTTTCCTAAATAATTTACAATATAGTAGGTTGTTGGAGTCTTTGTAGATTTCAACATCCAAGAAAGTAATTTTGGATGGATTGGACAACATGGTGAATTTTAAATTGAACTTGTTTATGTTCAAAGCAGCCAGAAAGTCATGTAACAAATCAGTCAGTCCATCCCAAAGGACGAAGATGTTATCTATGTACCTGTGCCACATGAGGACGTGGCACAGGTACACAGAAATCTTTGCCCTCAAACATTGTTCGCTCCCACTTCCCGAGGTACAGGTTGGCGTGTCTTAATACTACACCAAGGTACTCCTTTTTTTTTTTTTTTTTTTTTTTTTTATTTTTTTTTTTTTTGTGGCTTGTAAATGTCTTCAAGGGCACACCTATGTAGTTAGGTCCTGATGAATCTAGCCGTATCCCTGGTGTTGTATCCCCTGAAAGACCAGAGGCTTCCGGGCAATCTGAGCCGCTGCGCCTGTCTGGTATTGTGCCTACAGTCAACGCTGCTGCTTCACCCTTTATCGCCAAGGCTGAACTGTCCTCAGCCCTAGCCGGGTTAGAGCACAGGATTGCTGCCATGATTGCCTCCATCCCGCAGGATGGCAAGAAGCATGACAGATCCCCCTCCCCATAGCCGCCTAGTTTGGAGCAGGAATGGGTTGAGGATGGGGAAGAGCTAAAAGCTCAGGATTCTGTGGAGAGCCTGGCCGATGAGTCTGCTTCTGAGCAATCTGGACAAGAAGATATCCAGTTGATGTCTTCCTCTCAGTTGCAGAGGCTTTCCCCTTACACCCTCTGTTGAAACAGGCGGTGTATGCTGATTGGGAACATCCTGACAGGATTTTTGTTCCTCCTAAAAAGTTTTCCCTTTTATATCCCATGGATGAAAAGTTTGTTAAATGGAGCATGCCAGCCGTAGATGCAGCAGTCTCTTCCTTTAAACAAGAACATAATGTGTCTGGTAGATAACGCACAGGGCTTGAAAGATCCCGTTGACAAGAAATTGGAATCATCATTATTATTCCTTTTCTATGGCCAGCTCCGCTATTCAGCCAGCTGTTGCAGCAATTGGTATCTGCCAGTCCGTAAAGGATCAGGTCAGACGTTCTGACAGGCCTAACCAGGAGGATGATCTGCCTGAAAATAAGATATTAGAGTGCTGTGTTTTGCTGTTGACGCCTTAAAGGATTCCATACAGCAGGTTTCTCGTTTGGCTCTCTTGTCTGTACATATGCGCAGACTTTTGTGGCTTAAGAACTGGTCAGCTGAACTTTCTTGTAAAACGTTATTGGCAGGTTTCCTCTTTCATGGGGAACGTTTATTTGGTGATAATTTGGACAAATATATCCAAAAGTTTTCTGGAGGGAAGTATTCTCTACTTCCTGTGAAGAAAAGCACCAGGCGCCCCTCGTTTAAAACCTCAGGGACTGCTTCCTCAGGTGTCTCAGCACCAAGGCAGTTCCGCCACCAACAGGGTGCTAGAGCCAGGGGCAAGCCGCAAGGCCAGAGCTAGAAAAAGCCCTGGGTCCAAAATTCTTCTAAACCCAGCACTAAACCCTCCTTTTGAGGGGACACCACCACTCTATCAGTTGGGAAGAAGGTTGCTGCACTTTGAGGACATTTGGAGAACAATGGTTCAGGACCAGTAGGTCACCTCGACAATATCCTGCGGTTACAGGCTGGAGTTACAGGTTTCTAAGATCCAGCGTTCCCTTGGATCCCCCAAAAAGAAATGTACTTTTTCAGGCACTGCATCATTTCCTCCCCGGGTGTTCCAAAGGTCCTAGCACTGGGCCTTTTAAGGGCCTAAGGGATCTTGATGCTCAGGTATCTGGACGACCTCAGGCTCAGAGATCACTTGCTACAGGCTCTAGAACAGCGCATAACCTGCACAGTGCGGTATTTGGAAAGCTTAGGCTGGATCATAAATACCGAAAAGTCAGCCTTGAGATCAGCTCAGTCTGAAGTATTTAAGTCTGTTCCCAGATACGGTTGAAGCAAGGGTATTTTTGCCACCCGTAAGGATACTTGCCCTGAAGGATCAGGTGCGTCAGATAAGGGGCTCCAGGACAAACCTCCATTCGGCTCTGTATGAGTCTTGTAGGAAGGATGGTGTCCTCCTTCGAGGCAGTGCCCTATGTCCTGTCCCATACCAGGCCTATACAACAAGACCTCTTGTTGGCTTGGAAAAGAAGAGGACAAGCCCTGGATTATCCAATGTTCTTATCTCCTTGGGCATGCTTAAGCCTAAACTGGTAGTTGCAGGATCAGAACCTGTGAAAGGGAAAATCCTTGGAGAATACTGACTACAGATGCCAGTCTTTCAGGCTTGGGAATGACTCTAGAGGGGCTCACAGCTCGGGGGGAAATGGTCAAGGACAGAACAGATCCTGCCCATCAATGTCCTGGATTTACGGCATTACATCTGGCCCTACGGTCCTGGGCGGTGGAGCTTCAGGACTCCCCTATCGGGATTCAGTCCGACAATGCCACTGCAGTAGCCTATATAAACCACCAAGGCGCTACCAGGAGTCGTTCAGGAGGTGAACTACATACTAGCCTGAGCAGAAGGACATGTGCGGATTCTATTGGCAGTCTGTATCCTGGGAGTAGAGAACTATCTCAGCCGCCAGCAGATCTGCCTGGGGCAATGGTCCATACACCCAAGGGTGTACCAGAAAATTTGCCAGCGTTGGGGATGGCCAGAGGTCGACCCATTGGCATCCAGGTTCAACAACAAGCTACAGCAGTTTGTGTCCCAAACAAGGCATCCTCTGGCAATCGGAGCAGATGCTTTAGTAGTTCCACGGAGCCAGTACTCCCTGGTTTACGCTTTCCCTCTTATCGCTCACCTTCCACGTTTGTTGCACAGGATTTAGGGGGGGGGGGGTTTCAGTCATTCTGGTGGCACCAGCCTGGCCCAGAAGGCCCTGGTTCCCTGAGGAAATTGTGAGACTCACAATAAACGGGCCATAGACGCTTTAACGCCGCCCTGATCTACTGTCTCAAGGTTCTATATTCCACCCCAATTTACAGCATCTAAATTTGATGGCATGGCTATTGAAGCCAGGGTGTTGAAGGACTGTGGCATCTCAGGACCAGTGGTGTCTACCCTAGTGAATGCTAGAAAAGCTGTCACTAGGAAGATCTAACATAAGGTCTGGAAGACTTTATATTGCTTGGTGTGAAGCCAGAAAATGGCATCCTCGGAAATGCGTGATTTGGAGAATTCTCTCTTCTACATTCAGCTGTGGAAATCTGATTGGCTTTGAGTACAATCAGAGGTCAGATTTCGGCCCTGTCAGTATTCTTCCAAAGGCCTTTAGCCTCATATTCGCTGTTCCGAAACTTTATGCAGGGGGCAACTCGTTTGCTTCCCCCCAATAGATCACATATGTGTCATTAGGACTTGAACTTGGTGCTGTCTGTGTTACAGAGACAACCATTTGAGCCTATCAAGGAAATTCCATTAGACTTTCTGTCACGCAAGCTAGCCTTCCTGACGGCCATCACCTCGGCTAGAAGGGTGTCGGAGTTGGTGGCAGGGAACCATACTTGATCCTTCACCGTGACAGGGTTGTGTTACGACCTGTTCCATCCTTTTTGCCAAAGGTGGTGTCAGGCTTTCATTTAAATCGGGACATTTTGCCCATTTTCTCTCAGCCTCGTTCGGCAGAAGAGAGACTGCATTCCTTGGATGTTTTCTGGGCAGTCAAGCTTTGTTTGTCTACAGTGCCTTGCAAAAGTATTCACCCCCTTGGCATTTTTCGTGTTTTGTTGCCTCACAACCTGGAATTAACATGGATTTGAGGATTTGCATCATTTAATTTACAGAACATGCCCACAATTTTTGAAGATTTTTTTTTTTTTTTTTTTCTTATTGTGAAACAACAAATAGTACAAAATAACAGAAAAAGTAAATGTGCGTAACTATTCACCCCCCTAAAGTCAATACTTTGTAGAGCCACCTTTTGCGGCTATCGCAACTCCAAGTGGCTTGGGATTTTTAACCATTCCTCCTTGCAAAACTGCTCCAGCTCCTTCAAGTTGGATGGTTTACGTTTGTGAACAGCAATCTTTAAGTCTGACCAGATTTTCTATTGGATTGAGGTCTGGGGTTTGACTAGGCCATTCAGGCCTATGGTCTGAAATGTAAAGCTCCTCCTTTTTAGGGCGAGAGCTCATTCTACCAGGGGTGTTGCAACCTCCTAGGCTTTTTGCCATTGGGTATCTGTGGCTCAGATTTGTAAGGCTGCTACCTGGTCTTCAGTGCATACTTTTACAAAATTTTAAAGTGGATGTTTGAGCAACCAAGGATTCGGCTTTCTGCCGCATTGTACTGCGGGCTGCCGTATATAAGGTCTGATGGCTATTGTTTAGCAGGGTGTCCCCCCCCCCCCCCCCCTTTCAAGGCTATTGCTCTGGGACGTCCCTGTAGGAAAATGAATATTAGCCTAACTCTGTGTCCCATGATGTATGAAAAAGGATTTTTTTTTCTTCATACCTGTAAAATCCTTTTCTTTGAGTATATCATGGGACACACAGAGATCCCTCCCCCCTTTTTTGTTTATTTTTTTTTTTGAGGATTCAGTGCTTGCTACAAAACTGATGTACTTCCTGTATATGAGAGGTTATATAGGGCAGTGTTTCTCAACTCCAGTCCTCAAGGCGCCCCAACAGGTCATGTTTTCAGGCTCACCATTATTTTGCACAGGTGATTTGATCAGTTTGACTGCCTTAGTAATTACCACATCTTGAAAACATGACCTGTTGGGGCGCCTTGAGGACTGGAGTTGAGAAACACTGATATAGGGGATCACTTCTTGTCTAAGACTGTCTACCAGTGTCCATTCATCTAGAGATGGTGTATAACCCAGTAGGTAATGAATATTGGCCTACCCTGTTTCCCCGAAAATAAGACCTAGCGTGATTGTCGGTGATGGCTGCAATATAAGCCCTACCCCCCAAATAAGCCCTAGTTAAAGTCCTTGTCTTATTTTCAGGGTAGGGCTTATTTTCTGGGAAACAGGGTAGGGCTTATTTGGGGGGTAGGGCTTATATTGCAGCCATAACCGACAATCACGCTAGGTCTTATTTTCGGGGAAACAGGGTATCTCTGTGTCCCATGATGTGTATGAAAGAAAAGGATTTTAAAGATATGATGAAAAATCCTATTTTTTCTCGGGTCCCCTGCCAGTGCTTCTGCCGTGTGCCCCTAAAGCAAGCAGCTTGCAATGGACGCACCCAAGCAGGCTTGCTCTCGAGCCATGGCTCTGGGTCCATTCACAGAGCTGCGACTCAGCCCCCCCCCTCCTCATTGGCTCCCTGGCTGTAATTGACAACAGCAGGAGCCAATGGCTCCCTGCTGCTGTCTCAGCCAATGGGGTGGTAGCGTCCCTGGAGAGCCCGGGGCTCTTGTGCACATTGCTGGATTGCGATGGGGCTCAGGAAAGTATTATGAGGGGGGGCTGGGGGCGCTGCTACAGAATTTACCTTCATGCATAGAGTGCATGAAGGTAAAAAACTTTGAGACTTTAGAGCCACTTTAAATTAGAAAGCGGGTCTAGAAGAGGTCTAAAAATGAGGGTTAGAATGGTTTATTTTAACTTTTTTTTTAGGTTTATTTAAATCTCTGGTTAAAAAAAGTGTAGAGTGTAAGCCAAAATTGTTCAAATATGAACCTACAATCTGCATAACTGCATTTAAAAACTGAGGAGTCCTTTACAAGGTATAGATTAGGAGAACGGATTTTACATCATCTCTTTGAGTAACAAGCTGAGCAGGGCTTAGGCAGTTTATATGATAAAATGAACATGTGATAAATCTAGAATAATTTAACTGAGCATAGAATGGAAAAATTGTATAAGCAGAGGTTGCCTTCATTGAAAGTCTCATACCTTAAAAAAGAAATGTTGACTGGAGTGTTTCGGGGGGGGCTGGGGGAGGGTGTCGGGGAACGTCATCCCCCTGTCAGAATGCTATAGCACAACAGGGGAGATGGCTGAATCGCATGGTTAGTACAGCATCTCAATTTTTTTTTTTTTTCATTCAGCCCTACATGTTGGTTGTTCTAAAAGTCTATAACTGAACATTTTCTGGATTGAGGAAGTAGTGGGCAGTCTGCCTTACTGTGAAATGAAACATTTAGTTGCAAGAGTTCCTATAATCGCCCACCTATTGGTTTGGCCATTAAGAATGGTTGTTACCAGTAATGTGTTTAACATCGCTTGCAAAAATCTTTTAGAACTGGACACCTAAGGTGGCAAAATAAGCCAGGCTGATTACATCTGCTACAACATGAGGATGAAAATCAAAGCCAAATCCTATTATGTACAAGATTTGTGATCGTATCTAGATGGACGTTTATACAAAGGGCAGTTTTCAGGGTCGGTGTACCAAACTGCTGTGCTAGAAGTGTCTGTGTCCCAAACTGGTGTGCTGCCAGTGTCGGTGCCCCGAACCGCTTTGCTAAGAGTTTCAGGGTTCCAAATTTCTCCTCTGGAAATGTCATTATCCCAAGCTATTTTGCGAAGCATGTCAAAGAAATTGGAATCCGGAAGTTAGCCACTATTTTTATAAGAGGTTAGTAATGGCAGCCATGTTTTTACATCAAATAAATCTGTGTTAAGAAATGTGGAGGCTGCCTTTTGGACTGCTCCTTCAGGGGAAAAAAAAAAAAAACATTTTGCAGGCTGTCATTGTGATCCAGTGTTCCTTATAAATTGTGACATTTGTGAAATATGTAGATTACATGTTCTGACTTCACTCTGACTTTTTGTTTACCATCTATTTATTAAGGTATGTATAGTACATATTATCATGACAATATACAAAAGATAACATATGTCACAAGTACAAATTTATACCATATAGAAAACGGCAATCTCCTGAGAATCTGAATTGTTACATTTACACATATAGGCAAATAGAAAATCAAGAGGGCCCAATGGCACTAAGTATTCAACCTATGGTAGCGTAAACCTGTATAAGTTCAAGGTACAGGTATATGACGTTGGGTCTTTCATGCCACCCATTTATGAGGAAACAGGTACGTCTTATCCTGTAAAGTATATAGGATCCTTTTCCATTAACATGATACAGTCAAGTCTATCCAAAATTGTAGATAAGGGAACCATTGGGAATTTTCAGTGTAGAGCAATAGCACATACGGTCGACACGCAAATAGTGAGTTAACCTTTCCTCTTTACGTAAGACGCCTGGTATTTATCTTTGACATATGTTATTAAATAGGTTTTCCTTTTTAATTCAGTTGCCTTATAATACTTTTCTAAGCTGACATGTTGCATGTACAGACCTGGGCTGCCAAATAGGTGTTGGAAGAGGGGTCAGGTAAGGCCTCATGCACACGAGACGCCGGTGCAGACTCTGCTGAACACGTTTTTAAAAGCTGAAACCGGCGTTTAGAAACGCCCGTTTAGCCGCGTTTTACCGCGTTTGCGTCCAGAAGCGTCTGCAGAGCAGAGAATGACATTTTCCGACCTGATTTTGGGGCCCCATATCCCGGGGCCACTTGGTGCTAGGAACCCCAAATTTGGATATGTTATAGTCCAACTGTGTTAGCACACCAAATTTGGGGTTCCTAGCACTAAGTGGTTCTGAGATATGGCGCCTCATACAATGTTACTTTAAAAACTCTTATAAACGTAAACTTGGTACCGGCGTTTAGCGTCTGAAACG
Source organism: Aquarana catesbeiana (assembly GCF_042186555.1). NCBI lineage: Eukaryota > Metazoa > Chordata > Amphibia > Anura > Ranidae > Aquarana > Aquarana catesbeiana. The sequence goes on along the minus strand of NC_133328.1, from coordinate 452,006,206 downwards.
TGGAAAACTTTTGCATCTGAACCCTTTTTTTGCTTCTGGAAAAACTAGGTTAAACGCAACTGCCTAAAAACGCAAAAAAATGAGACTGCGTACATGGACACATAGGATAACATTGAATGGGTTCAGGGGCAGTTGAAAAAAGTGTCAAACTGCCTCTGAACACGCGTTTAACAGCGTCTCGTGTGCATGAGGCCTAAGCTGCATAGCTCTGGCTCCTAGGTTTTTAAAGCTGGCTACAAGCAATGTGTGAGATTTAACCAGGCCTTCTTTAAAGGGTTAGTTTACCTTTACCAAAAACTGCCTATGCAGATAAAATCTGTGCAGCTTTGACCAATAATTCCCCTGATTTATAGATGTGGGCCTTTTACGCATCTCATGAAGCCTGACTAGACAACTCCCAGGATGTTGCTAAGGACATTACCACGTGAGGTTAGATGTTGCTGTTCACTTTCACTATCACAGGTGTGAGCTTTCAAACGCTGAACTCTGAGCTACTGCATCGGGGGGGGGGGGGGGGGGGGGGCGCGCGCATGTGAAGAGGTTTGCGATCAGAGAAAGAGCTTGCTCCTGTTATGGTGAAGGTGAAGGGTAACAGTTCGCTTTCTCTTGGCAACATCCTAGGAATTTTCCAGTCAGGCTTTCCAGAGGTAAAAAAAAAAAAAAAAAAAAAGCAGCACTATGTGTAAAGGGTAAAAGTTATTTATATATATATATATATATATATATATATATATATATATATATATATATATATATATATAGTATGTATGAAAACCTATAAAACACATGCACATTGGATTCAAATTGTTTATTATACTTGAACTATTACCAAGCAATATACACAGGACTATTAGATGCTGGTGCAGATTGCAGTAAAAAGATGAGAAGCATATAGCTATATATTAATAAAATGATTTAAAAAAAACAGTACCCCCATGAGGAAGTCTTGATAAGAAGGGGTTAACTGCTCTTGGGAGGTTTAGCCAGTTAATTGTGGACCACGGTCATCCTAGGATGTATGGAAGCCGTTCAGGTGTCGATCGGAGGTTGAATGGTGAAGCCTCTTCCTGCAGAGCTATCAGACACTGCAGATCTGAAGGGGAGCAGGGAGGGCCCATGGTGATGTTTTGGGCTCGCCTCAATGATCCACATACACAGCATCAGGCTGTGGGGAGCGTGATGTGTCCGTCACCACTGGGGAACAAGGCTGGGAACACAGAGTATGACTGATGGAACCAGGCATGCGCGGTGAATAGTGGTGGACCACGAGCTAGAAAGTTGCCGTAGCTGACATGTTTTGTGCGCCTGTGCTTTGTCAAAGCTATGGTAAGGACGGCAACTGGTAAATTGAAAGGGGATTGAAGTTAAGTGATGTGAGGGGGAGAGGGTGGAGAAAACCTACCAAGTACCGTTAACCCCTCTTGTACGCAAGCCAGTAGAATACATAAACACCTGCTCTTAAGTACATGAAAAAACGACTTGACATACACATAAGCCCCCTATGCCTACTGAGTGTTGAAAGTAATACTAGTAACTAAATTGTAATTGTGAAAAATAAGGTGTGAATAAAATAAATAAATAAATAAATAAAAATGAAAAAAAAAAAAATTGGTGAAAAAAAATTAAAAATTAAAAATAAAAAATAAAAATGACTAATGTGTAACAAAATTAAAAAATAATCAGTCAGATAGTATAGAAAAATTGTGTGTAGTAAAAAAAAAAAAAAAAAACAAAAAAAAAAAAACACATTACATCTCATGATATGTTGGCATCCAGAATGGGGAAAAAGGGGGTGGAAAAAGGAAAGATGAGATGGCAACTGTAATATGTACCCAAAAAGTTGTCTATACAAGTGGAGATGTGATGTTAAATCTTGAAAAACCATAGTAACTAAACGTGTAGGTATGACAAATGTTTGGTGTATTGCCCATTGCTTTAATAAATATGAACATAAGAACCTAAGGGGATCACATAACACTGTGAATGTCAAGTTCCTCGTTAAGGCCCCCCCGGCGTGAGAACCCAGGAGATGGATCCAAAGGGTTTCTCTCCTGCACAGGAGAGAAAACATTTCATTCTCAGAGTCCCCTTGGGGATACTCTCAATTGCCAAAACCTCCAGGCATCGAAAGTCTTTGTGCCTGGAGGAAATGGCGTCGGACACTGATTGTCAAGGCTCTTTTTAATACTCTTTGTACTCGTACGAAGGGTATGCATCGTATAGACAACATATAGTAAATTACATGGACACCGCAGGCTGTAAACGACACATTCTGTTGAGCAAGTGATAAACTGCCTGATTTGGAAAGATGTACCTTGGTTCGTAACAATCTTAGAACGACCATGAGTAATCGATTGACATGTGAGGCAGCCTCTTTTCCGGCATTGAAAAATGCCTGTTCTGTCAAAATATGTCCTGATGTCAGAAATGGGTCTATTGGGTTTTTCTAACTTGTTGGGGGCAGTGATGTTTTTAATGGTAGTTTTTAAGGTTTTTAAGATAGTCCTATATTTAGTGTTCAATGTAGAGACAAATCTTAGTGTTTTCCATATCTTTAGTATAATTGTCTTTGTTTTTATTTTTCTGTGACTTATTGATATGAGGGGCATTTCAGACTAGGTCTCTGGGCTAACCCTTTTCCACAAACTTTTTAAGCATATTTTCGCCTTGTAAGTTGTCTTCCACTTTTGTGCAGTTTCTCCTTAATCTATGAAACTGCCCATTTTGAATGTTATTTTTCCATGTTGGGTGGTGGCAACTATCATAATGTAAATAGGAGTTGCCACTGGTGGGTTTGGTGTGATTACAAGTGATGTTATGCTGGTCGTGAGATGGAGCCAAGTCCAGAAACAGACTTCATGGGGTCTAACACGTGTTTAAAGGATATTCCCAGTGCGTTAGTATTGCAATGGATAACGGAGGAGAACAGATCTTGTCCGCCACTCCAAATGAGCAGGACGTCATCAATGTACTGTCAGTAGAAGACAATATGCTCCAAATAGGGATTGTAGGCCCAGACATACCCCTCCTACCAATAACCCATGGTAAGGTTGGTATAAACTGGGGCAAAATTTGCTCCCATAGCGGTCCCTTTACATTGGAGGTAAAATTGGTCCAAAAAGTAAAAAGGTAGTGCTGTAAACAAAAATCTATACTATCCAAAACAAACTTGAACTGTATGGAATTTATCTCTCCACTCTTCATGAGGAAAAATAAGTCTGACCTCGTGAGGTATGGATGTATATAATGACGTAACGTCCAAAGAAGCCCACATATAGCCCTCCTGCCTAGAATATTCTTTTAGAATATCGGTGATGTGACTAAAATCCCTAATGTAAGAAGAAAGTTGACAAACCATGGGCTGAAGCAGAAAGTCTATGTAGACCGATAGGCCACTGGTAAAAGTGTTTGTGCAGGCCACGATTGGTCTGCCAGGGGGATCAACTAAAACTTTGTGTACCTTGGGGAGGTGATAAAAATAAGGCGTGATACAAGTAGCCAGTAGTAAAAAGCGTTTCTCTTTTTTATTAAGTATCCCCTCTTTCCAAGCTGCTTCAACTAGCGTAACGAGTTGCGACTGATAACGGGAAAGGATCAAAGGGAAGTTTCAAATACATGTTAGCTAAAAGCCGATGGGCCTCCTTGAGGTAGTCTGATTTGTTTTGAACCCCAAGGCTGCCCCCTTTGTCTGCCTGTTTGATAATTATGTCTTTATTTCGGGTGAGGTCTTTAAGGGCTAAGCTCTCAGGTGCACTTAGATTGGCAGAACTCAGTCTACCTGAAGTGTAGCACAATTGCACAAAATCCCTATAGACTGCCTAATAGAATGTGTCTATGTGTGGGGTTAAATGTGGATGGGGGTTTGAATGCAGTCTGTTGAATCACAGGGTCCAGGAAAGGTTCCTGTGACTGGCTCACTATGTTAACTTCGGCCCACAAATCCTCCAGGATGTGCAAAATATCATCCTGGGATTGAATTAAGGTTAAGTCGTTACTTCCCTCCAATGGCATTATCTCAACACACTGACTCGAGATGTCTTCAATGTGAGGGAACGAATACATTTATTAAGATCTTTAAACAGACCAAATTTATTAGGCCCTATGGAGGGAAAAAACTGAGACCTTATTTTAATAGAGAGTTCAGCCGCTGTGAGGGTGTGTTGATAAATTATAAATCTTGATAAATTATAAATCTTGATAGTGCTGTCTTCTAATTGGAGTTTGTTCTTTCTTTGTTTAATCGTGGACTGTCTTCCTCCTCGTCTTTCTTTTTCTTTTGGTTGTGAGGCTCCCTTTGGAGACTGGAATAAAAAAAATCTTATTGGCAGATGGTATATTATTGGTCTCGGTTGTTAAAGGGAAAGTGGGCTCCCCATTATTCCTAGGTCAAGCATCCTCTCTAATGTAGACATCCAAATCCCTGGATAGGGGCCTGTATTCGATGTAACTACAGCAAAGGTGGATGATGTCAAGTTGTCACTGCAACATGGCTCAAATGGTGCTGTTGGGTCCAAGAGTAAGAGATCATTGCTCAATGATGAAACAATGGGGGATGTAATCTGAAGGGACGTGGGTGGTCTTGGCATGTCCAAAGTGGGGATGGAATCATGAACCTGCCCTGATGTTTGTGTGATGCCGGAATTATAATCCTGTGTATGGGTTTAAGTTTGTGTTTGTTATTTTGATGTTTGTGTTTATTTTTGTTTTTCTATCTCTATTCTTTTTGTTTTTATTAAAAGTACTATTGGTTGTTTTGGTCGACTGTAGACCTTGGTGGATGTTGGCGTCGTGTGTGCTCTGTGTGGAACGTTTCCACTCAAAGATGTGACCGGTTTTATAATCTGATGTCTTTCTAATTTTTTTGTTTTTTTAAAAATTAGTTCATCCTCCTTTTTTTACATTATTGTCCTGAACTTGCATTCATTTTGAAAAGAGGCAGGAAGAACTAAATGCTTGACCCCCCTTCAGTCTTCTCAAGCACTTGTAGTTCTGCAGCCCTTAGTTTCCTTTCTCTTTGAACCAATATCTTAATCCATTTCGTGGTACAAAACTCGGAAACCATGTACCACTGTTTGGTGAGGTCCTTGTCTAGAAAGCTACATTGCTTCTCAATATAGAGACCTCTAGGGGTAATCCCTAACTCCAGATATTTTTTGTAAAAATACAAGGTCCCACCATTGTGCATTTTCATACTGTTTGGCGTCCTGTAATTGGAGGAACGCCTTTCTCTCATTTGGATCTCAAAGGTCTCGGTGTGAGGAGGCCTATTACTATCTGAGGGTGAATTATTATTGGTTGCAGGACCGTTGGTATTTGAAATACTGAATAAATCCATACTATCAAAAATGGACTGCAGCCTAACCTGTCTGAGGCTATAATGAAAATGGGGGGAAAAAAATGCAGAAAAGTTTATTTCAGACGCTTAATTGAGAGAAATGTTGATATCTAGAGTCTATGTATATGAACGATCAATTCAACAACCTAAAACACTATAAAACACAAAATTCTGCTACTGCAGACATGCAAAGTCCCATGAATTTTTTGCACCATTATACGTAAATGATATAATTATTGGGTGTGAGTGATGGTTAGGTCCAATCCTGGTTTGGCCAAAAATACTGTCTTTGAGCTGCTGGAGAAGAATCCAAAAAATCAAAACAGACAAGTTCTTGAAGCGCTCAAAACAGGCAGTCAAATGAGGGTATATTAAAAGTAGGGCTGACAATGCTACTCAGACATTGCCAGTTGTTAAATGTGTCCACTTGTGGTTTTTTTTTTTTTTTTGTCTGCTGTATATTCAGACCAAAAAATGTATATACCAGAGGCAACAATAAAAAGGCATATTAATCTGCAAAATATAATAGCACAAATTCCTTAGCACAAGATACATAGAGCAGTCACGATTTTTGAAGGATCTTACAAACTAAAACAGTTCTGGTCCTCAAGATTCAGTCCTGGCTATCTGTAATATTGCAGTGCTGTCAGCTGTAATCCACAGCCTTACTTCCATACAATGCAATTTAGCTGGCAATGCAGACTTTGATAAGACTACAGGCCCATACACACGATTAGACTTTTTGACAATAAACATGCAAATTAGCTGTTTTAAGGCAACATCCGAACGGATGTACGCTCCATCGGACAAACTTTTTCGTTTTTCATTGGACAAATGTTGGCTGTGCGAAGAGACAAACTTAACAACAAAAGTCCCACGTCGGCTAGTCCGATCGTGTGTACACAAAACCATCGGACTTTAGTCCAAAGTACAAACATGCATGCTCAGAACCAATGCAAAAGATCAGACAACAATACAGAAGTTGACCAAAGGCTGGCGCCGGAGAATTGAACGTCCTCTTTTGAAGTGTCATCAGTACGTTGACATGTCATTACATTTGTGTTTGTTGCCTTAAAAGTCCTGCCGTGTGTATACTTAACAAGTTCACGGCCAACGCCCTTTGTACAGAAATCCACGGAAAAGTTTGTATAAAGTCCGATCGTGTGTACGAGGCTTACTACTTGCTAGGACCTAGTTGGCACTAATGGGTTTTGGCAGCTGAATTGTATTTTTTTCATCCCTCGGCCCATTTCAACTATTTCTGGAGTCTAAAGCATGGTCTCTAGAACAGAGCTGGAACAAGGTGGGGGCAGGAGGGGCAGCTTCCCTGGCTGCAGTGTGTGGAGGGGGTGCTGCTTGGCAAGTTTCCTCCAAATCTACTGCTACAGGCTGACAGGAAAAAGGGCAGTGCTAGCAGTGTACTCACTATCGAGCTAATGCTGCGGGTGGACAGTAGCAGCCTGAATGGTTGAGACGGTCATGGGAAAGGCACCACTCTTCTGGGAAGGAGGGGACATGCTCGGCTGAGCTTCTTCATCTATGTCCTCTTAAAGTGGCTGTAAGGGCCAAAGGTTTTTTATCTTAATGCATTCCGTGTGCAGCAGCCCCCCTAACACTTACCTGAGGTCCCCCTCTGTCCAGTGATGTCCAGGAGTGTCTCAGCTATCCGATTCTCCTTCCCAATTGGCTGAGACACAGCAGCTGCACCGTTGGCTCCCGCTGATGTCAAAGTCAGCTAGCCAATCGGGAGAGGGGGCGGGCCGAGGCTCCATATCTGAATTGACACAAGGAGCTGTGACTCGGCTCGGGTGCCCCCATAGCAAACTGCTTGCTGCGGGGGCACTGAACAGGAGGGAGGGGCCAGGATCACAGCAGAGGGACCCAAGAAGAGGAGAATACGGGCTGCTCTATGCAAATCCACTGCAACAGAGCAGGTAAGTATAACTAACATGTTTATTTTTATAGGAAAAAAAGACTTTACAATCACTGTAAGGCTTGTGTTTGGGGTGAGTAGTCTGCCCCTGCATATACAAATTTCATTGTTTCACAGGTGTTGAGGAAGCATTATGTCACCTACTCCACCTATTTTAACCCCTAAAATTCTGCACCACTGCACCGCAACTGCATTACATGAAGTTGTGGGGTGGCTGTAGCGTGCTCTCCTACACATAAAAATATCCCTGCTGTCACATTCAGCACCAGCATACATCGGCAGCTGTATACCCCCAGCTTTAAGGAAGCGTTTGGGGGTGGTAAAAAAGCATCTCAATCATGTGTTTTTGCCGCCCCTCAACTACAAGTGTAAAAGTTTAGGCACACATCAGGGGGGGAAGGAGGGTGCAGTTTGGCATCCCTGATCTGGGCACTTGATGACCTTGTCCAGACATTGTTCTAGAAGCATATTGGTTGTGCTTCTGATTCTAGGGTCCTAGATTTTGGGTTTTTGAATTTGAGGCAAACACTGGCAATGCCCTGGGCCCGGATAGCTTTTCTCTGGTGTATTATAAAAGCTTTCAGGGACAGTTCGCCCATACTTTGTAGCAGCCTTTCATGCTATGCTTTGCTAAATTTTTGGGGTTGCGCAAACAAACTGAAAAAAAAAAAAAAAATCAATTGCAGCCTCACTGTGCCCATCAAATGCCGCCACTGTGCCACCTCGCTCACCGTCTGCCCTACACTTACCCTATCTCGGTGGGGCAGCGGGTGACGGTGGCAAGTGGTTTCCTCTATGTACTCGATTTCTCCCGTCCACTCCTCTCGTCCTCTCCTATGATTGGACGCCTGGTGTCCAATCAGGTGACTGGTAACAGACCTGAGCACCTGATTGACGGAGAGGCGGTTCAGTGTTAGGAAAGCGAATATTCATTCCCTTTTCTAACACAGCTGAGTGAACTGCGAGCGCCATGCTTGGCGCTCGCTTTTTACCTTTTTTGACGCCTATTATAGCCTATGGCTCTAATCAGGTGTTTCACAAAAATACCCCAGTGGCGGCCATAGATTAATGCAATGCGTGAATCTATTGGTGATAGAGGGGTGGCTGGAGAGGGGGGATGGTGCCCATGCGCCCTTATGGACTCACCGCCACTGCCTTGGACTGGTCTAAACCTACCTTCTTGTGGAAAGGCACATGTAATGTGATAAATAAAACCTGCTAAGTTGTTATACCTGCTATAGGCACTGCCCATACATGTTCCACATGTTTCAAAATTATTCAATTAATCTGGGGCAGATTTGTCTGGATCTCTAGACCAGCCAGTTGCCGGTCTGGGCTTCTGGGTGGATCCTGAACAGCAAACTTTAGCCTGCGATCGGTTGAAAACCTGTCACAGAAGTGCAGAATTCTCCTGTGACCTACAGGCGTATAGCTGAAATAGCATTGACCATGCTTCTCCTTTTAATCGGTACTCCCCATTTTATATAGTCACACACTCCCAGGTAATTTTTCAAATTTCCCAGATCTCATACTTATTAACCATTCTCCAATGTGCAAAGAGCATCTTAAAATAAGTTTTGGTTAGTGGAGAGGGATTAGAGCACCTTCCAGTTGTTGCGATCTCCATTAGGGAGATTAACCTTCCCCATTTGTCTTGTTTACTGTTCTCATCAAAAGTGAAAGTACAATAAAATCCCAGATTACGGGCTGATGTTGGAGCAGTAATAGAGGGGAAATCTTCCAATGGGGACACTAGTTCTGTTGACATCCTGGGATTTTCTCACTTTGGAGAGATTTCCTTTTCACTTCCTGTTTTGGCTATATAACCGGATGTGAAGGGAAATCTCCAAAATGGGACAAGTGGCAAAAAAAAAACTTGACAGATTTTATAACACTTCTATGTTCTCTAATATATGCCTTTAGTTACCCTTTAAAATGGAAAGTCAGTACTAGGCCCCACCTCTGCTTGTGTCTTGGTTAGTGTTTTAAAAGCTCCCATGCTTCATGTCAGTACATTACACTTTAAGTTCTATTTACTGTGTTTCTGAAGCCAGCTGTGTGTAGACAGCCTAAAAGGGGAAAAAATACTGATTCTAAAGCGGACACTGTTGAATGCATATATTTGATATATATTAATCACTAAACCCCTAGACTCTGCAGAGATAAAATACATTAGGTGGAATGCATGCTATGGGAAAGCTGCGCTTGGCATGATTAAAGACCTACAAGCAAGATATAACATTTGACACTGGCTCCTTAATTATACATATTTTATGATCATGGCGTGTAATTACTGCTGTGAATTTAACTAGCAAGATTAAAGGGAACCTGTCGCAAATGCCTTTTACATGAACTTCAAACTGTTCTGAAAATATACGTACATTTTAGTAGTACAGATGTTAGCATGGCCCAGTTGCTCACCTTCAGAGTACTCCCTTGCCACAACTTCCTCCTTCACAGTTGCTGCTATCTGATGGGAGATTTTACAGAGAATGTACAATCAGATTATTGCATGTATAACCCAGTGTTTGGTCTGACAAGCATTGTGTAAAGCAGTAGATCCTTTGACCCTTCCTCTTCCTTTTTCAGTCTTGGGGGATTAATGCTGATATTAACACAAATTTGGGTTCATTGGGCTGCCTATTTAAATACTGATATTGAGTACATAACTAGATTCCTTTTTTTTTTTTTTTTTTTTTTTTTGTTCCCCCACCTTCCTGAAGTTCTTCTGATTTTATAGTAACATTAGGTCTCAGTGAATAGTAAAGTCCTGCTTCTTCCTTACATTTTTATTATACTGCTGTTACCAGTTATTGGTCTGAAATTGAGGAATCCCTTGAGCTTTTTATTAAAATGTTTGTAAGATTTACTTGATGTTTTGTCTTCCTTGTAGTCTATCTTTAAATTGATTTAAGTCTGAATTGAAATCTGTATTGTGTATGTTTTGTTTGCAGACAGGTAGAACGATGTACTGCCCAAATCTTTCCAAAATGGATTAGATGCTGTCAGAATTACCAGGCCCACCCCCGACATCGCCGCTGAATTTTGACAACTGATCTCTCTCTGCATGACGTTAATTTCACACACTGAGCTACTCTGGCAAGCGTCAATATCAGCTCAGTGTGAAACTCCCTCTCCTCTGCCAGTGCCAATCAGTACACGGAGTGCAGGGATGGGGCAATGAGCTTAGCAGCCAGGCACATTGTCCATGGGGCGGTGGCCTAATGGGGCACAACTGAAATCTGTTAATGCCACATGTTGATCTTTAGTTTAACCACTTCAGCCCCGGACCATTTGGCTGGCCAAAGACCAGAGGACTTTTTACAATTTGGCACTGCGCTGCTTTAACTGGTAATTGCGCGGTCATGCAATGTTGTACCCAAACAAAATTGGCATCCTTTTCTTCCCACATATAGAGCTTTCTTTTGATGGTATTTGATTGCCTCTGCGATTTTTATTTTTTGCAATATAAATGGAAAAAGACCGAAAATTTTGAAAAAAAAAAAAAAAAAAAGTTCTACTTTTTGTTATAAGAAAAATCCAATAAACTCAATTTTAGTCATACATTTAGGCCAAAATGTATTCAGCCACATGTCTTTGGTAAAAAAAAAATGTCAATAAGCGTATATTTATTGGTTTGCGCAAAAGTTATAGCGTCTACAAACTAGGGTACATTTTCTGGAATTTACGCAGCTTTTATCTCATTTCTTGAGGTGCTAAAATGGCAGGGCAGTACAAACCCCCCCAAATGACCCCATTTTGGAAAGTAGACACCCTAAGGAAATTGCTAAGAGGCATGTTGAGCCCATTGAATATTTAATTTTTTTGTCCCAAGTGATTGACAAAAAAAAAAAAAAAAATTTACAAAAAGTTGTCACTAAATTATATATTGCTCACACATGCCATGGTTATATGTGGAACTGCACCCCAAAATACATTTTTGCTGCTTCTCCTGAGTATGCGGATACCACATGTGTGGGACTTTTTGGAGCCTAGCTGCATACGGGGCCCTGAAAACCAATCACCGCCTTCAGGATTTCTAAAAGCGTAGATTTTTGATTTCACTCCTCACTACCTATCAGTTTTGAAGGCCATAAAATGCCAAGATAGCACAAACTCCCCCCAAATTACCCCATTTTGATAAGTAGACACCCCAAACTATTTGCTGAGAGGCATGTTGAGTCCATGGAATATTTTATATTTTGCCACAAGTTGCGGGAAAATTATAAACTTTATTTTTTTTTTTGCACAAAGTTGTCACTAAATGATATATATTGCTCAAACATGCCATGGGCATATGTGGCATTACACCCCAAAATAAATTCTTCTGCATCTCCTGAGTACAGGGATACCACATGTGTGGGACTTTTTGGGAGCCTAGCCGCGTACGGGGCCCCGAAAACCAAGCACCATCTTCAGGATTTCTAAGGGCGTAAATTTTTGAACTCCTCACTACCCATCGCAGTTTTGAAGGCCATAAAATGCCAAGATAGCACAACCCCCCCCTAAATGACCCCATTTTGGAACGTAGACACCCCAAGCTATTTGCAGAGGCATAGTGAGTATTTTGCAGCTCATTTGTTTTTGAAAATGAAGAAAAAGGAAAAATGTTTTTTTTTTTTTTTTTTTTCCTTTCAAATTTCAAAACTTTGTGGCAAAAAGCGTAATCTGCAAAATACTCACCATACCTCTCAGTAAATAGCTTGGGTTGTCTATTTTCCAAAATGGGGTCATTTGGGGGGGGGGGGGGGGGGTTTGTGCCATCTGGGCATTCCATGGCCTCCGAAACTGTGATAGGCAGTGAGGAGTGAAATCAAAAATTTACACCCTTAGAAAGCCTGAAGGTGGTGATTAGTTTTCAGGGTTCCGTACGCGACTAGGCTCCCAAAAAGTCTCCCGTGTGGTATCCCTGTACTCAGGAGAAGCAACAGAATGTATTTTGGGGTGTAATTTCACATATGCTCATGGCATGTTTGAGCAATATATCATTTAGTGATAACTTTGTGCAAAAAAAAAAAAAAAATTGTCTTTTTTCCGCAACTTGGGTCAAAATAAAAAATATTCCATGGACTCGACATGCCTCTCAGAAAATAGCTTGGGGGGTATCTACATTCCAAAATGGGGTCATTGGGGGGGGTTAGTGTCCTGGCATTTTATGCACAACATTTAGAAGCTTATGTCACACATCACCCACTCTTCTAACCACTTGAAGACAAAGCCCTTTCTGACACTTTTTGTTTACATGAAAAAATATTTTTTTTTTTCAAGAAAATTACTTTGAACCCCCAAACATTATATATTTTTTTAAAGCAAAGAACCTACAGATTAAAATGGTGGGTGTTTACCATATATACTCGAGTATAAGTCGTTCCGAGTATAAGTCGAGGCCCTAAATTACCACAAAAAAAATGGGAAAAACTTATTGACCCGAGTATAAGACGAGGGTGAGAAATGCACAGCTACTGTAAGTGGAAAAGGGGGTCAACAATGCTCATTTGCAGCCTCACTGTGCCCATTTGCATGCCTCACTGTGCCCATTTGCAGCCATAGGTCCCCCGAACTTCAAACTCTGTAGTTAAGGGTTCCTAGATGCCCCTAGCTGCAGGCAAAATTTGGGGTCTCTGAACCCAAAGGGTCCCAAAATGACATTGCTGCAGATGGACACAGTTGACCGTATTTGGGGCCCCGTATCTTGGGGCTACTTAGTGCTAAGAACCCCAAATTTGGTGTGCAAACCCAGTGGAACTAGCACCATAAAATATTCAAAGCTGGGATTTCTAGCACAAAGTGGCCCCAAGATACAGGGCCCCAAAAATCGGTTCAGAAAATGTCAAGCACTTTTCTGTAGCAGAGAATGAAATTTACCAAACCGGATTTGGGGCCCCGTATCTCTGGGCCATTTGGTGCTAGGAACTCCATCTTTGGATATATTATGGTACCAGTTCCACTGGGTTTGCACACCAAATTTGGGGTTCCTAGCACTAAGTGGCCCTGAGATACGGGGCCCCAGAGTCGGTTTGGAAAATGAAATTTTTTGCTGCAGAAAAGTGCTTGACTCGAGTATAAGTTGAGGGGGGCACTTTCAGCACAAAAAAATGTGCTGAAAAACTCGAATTATACTTGAGTATATACGGTAATTTTTTTTTTCACACAGTATTTGTGCAGCGATTTTTCAAACGCATTTTTTTTGGAAGAAACACTTTTTTTTAAAATTTGAATGCACTAAAACACACTATATTGCCCAAATGTTTGATGTAATAAAAAAGATGATCTTAGGCCGAGTACATGGATACCAAATACGACATGCTTTAAAATTGCGCACAAACGTGCAGCGGCGACAAACTACATACATTTTTAAAAGCCTTTAAACTCCTTTACAGGTTACCACTTTAGATTTATGGAGGAGGTCTACTGCTAAAATTACTGCCCTTGATCTGACCTTTGCAGTGATGCCTCACATGCATGGTGCAATTGCTGTTTACATATGATGCCAGACCGACGCTTGCGTTCGCCTTTGCGCGAGAGCAGGGGTGTTTTTTTGTTTGTTTTTTTTTTTTTTTGTTTTTTGCCTGTGGGGTGAACGAAAAAGAGATTGATCAGTGGGTATGCCCACCATTAGAATACCTCCCTTCATCCACCCACTTCTAATGATGGGCATACATGCACCGTTTATATATGCCGAAGCATGGGGGCATCTGCCCCAAAAGGTAAGAGCAAATCGCTCCTCCGCCCCTGCTGCCCCCATGCTTCGGCATATATGCTCTTTTTTTTTTTAACTCTGGTGGTGTAATCACCTCCTACAACGCTGGAGTCACGGCTTTATGTATCGTGGGAACAAACGCTGTTGCTGTCAAGATAAATCCGCGCTGCAGCTGAATGGCGTACCTGCTAAGCAAATGATGGTTAACAATAAAACAAAGTAACATTATAGTATAACAGTAAGACTTACCAAACCTGCAAAGCAAATACAAAAAAAAAAATAGTAAAAAATAAAACCTTTTTTTAACGCAACCTGTGCCTAAAATATATATATACCGAAGCATGGGGGCATCCACCCGCAAAAGTTAAGAGCAAATCGCTCCTCCGCCCTTGCTGCCCCCATGCTTCGGCATATATGCTGAAGTATGTAAATGTGGTGGTGAAATCACCTCCGACAGCGCTGGAGTCAAGGCTTTATGTATCGTGGGAGCAAACGCTGTTGCTGTCAAGATAAATAAATCCACGCTGCAGCTGAATGGCTTACCTGAAAACAAAAAAAGGTTAACAAGAAAACACAGTAAAGTATAAAAAAAATTACATACCTGAAAAGCAAACCAGATAAAACATAATAAAATATTGCAGAATAGAATACAGTAAAAAAGAGCAGAACAACAGAGAAGAGAGAGAGATAACAATAAAACGACAACTATTTTTGTTTTGTTTTTTTTTACTTTTTTTGTAACTAACTTTTGTAACTGTAACCGGTTCCAGGTTCGGGTCTCTCAAAATGCGATGGCATCTTGGGAGACCCTGTGAAAGTGTGCCTAGTCTGTGCAATGCTGTACCCTACGCTAACACTCCACTAGTGTATGGTAGCGTTCAAAACATTCACCAATGCAAAGACCAGGATTGTCAGGACAGGAGGGACAATAATAGCGGGTGTCACGCCTATATCCGCGCTTTCTGCAGACACGACATTTTCCTTGGTGGGGCTCGTTGGTTAGGGGTACGTGGGAGGACATAAGGAAAATGCCTCTCATGCAGCCGGCTTACTGCATTTGGTTGGGGATGGTGAGATGGAGCACCGTCTGGAAACAGAAGGACTTTGATAATCTCTTCCTGGAATTTAAGGAAGGATCCAGTCCGTCCTGAAGCTCTGTATATCACATGAGCGTTTAGCAAAGCCAATTGAAATAGACACTTTTTTATACCAGCGTCTGACCTTACGGGCAACTAGGTACGGCGCCAACAACTGGTCGTTGACATCCACCCCTCCCATATTTTGGTTATATTTGTGGACACAGAGGAGTTTCTCCAACACCAGTCACCTTAGTAATTTGGACCGTCGTGTCTGCATGCAGGGAGGTAAGGATGAAAAAATTCTTATTATCCCTCCACTTCATAGCGAGCAAATTATTACACTGCAAGCAGGCTCTCTCCCCCAGCCTAAGACTGGAATCTACAAGCCGCTGGGGAAAGCCCCGGCGATTAGATCGCACGGTGCCACATGCTCCAGTCTGATGATCAAAAAGTGGCACGCTTGTGTAATAATTGTCCACATACAAATGGTAACCCTTTCCGAATAAGGGTGACACCAAATCCCACACAAACTTGCCAGCGCTTCCTATGCAGTCAGGGCAGTTTGTTGGCTCTACATGGCTATCTCTTCCCTCGTAAACCATAAAACCTATATGTATAGCCTGTGGCCCTGTCACAGAGCTTATACATCTTGACCCTGTATCTGGCACGCTTGCTGGGAAGGTACTGTTTGAATGACAAGCCGCCATAAAACGTAATCAGGGACTTATTAACGCAGACAACTTGATGGGGAGTAAACAAGTCTGCAAAACGTTGGTTGAAGTTGTTTACGAGGGGCCGAATTTTGTAGACCCAATCGTGTCCAGGGTCTCCACGAGGACGACAGAGTTCATTGTTGTTGAAGTGTATGAACCGCAAAATCTGCTCATATCGTGCCCTGGAAGCAGAGAACAAGGGCATATGGTGAATTGGGTCAGTGGACCAATATGACCACAATGTACTCATTTTAACTAGGCCCAGAAAGGTCTTAAATTTGGAGACTGTAATTGGTCTCTAATCTCTGACAAGGGAGGACTGGGGAATAGTGGCGATGTGTTGACCAGCGTACAAATTGCTTTGGTCCACAATAGATCTATAGAGATCTTCGGTGAAAAACAGCGAATAGAAATCAAGTGACGTAAAATCAACTGTTTCCACCTGAATGCTGGGTTGGCCAGTGAATGGGGGAAGTATGGGTGCTGCAGAAATGGTCGGTTCCCAATTAGGATTGGCGAATTCTGCAGGAAGGACACTATGGGCACGACGGGCCTGTGTTTGTCTTCTTGGTGGCAGCGGGACACTACTTGTGCTTGCCACCTCACCAGCTTGAACTGCACTTATGGGACTCGCCTCGTCACCACGTGTTACTGCAGTGCTGGATGTACGACCAGGGTGTACTAGGCCGCTGGTGCTTGCCAGTTCACCAGAAGGAATAGCGGCGCTAGTACTTCTCTGCTCCATATGAGAGCACTGCGGTTCTTGCACCTCAACAGCAGAAGAAGATTGGGGTCTGGTACGCCTGACCTTGGCAGGGACCACAACTCCGTCGTCAGAGCTATGTGTCATGGAGCCGCTGCTGTCTACAGGTTCGTATTCTGAGCCTGAATCTGACAGATGACTGACTTCCTCTTCACTATCTGTCATGCTCAGAAACGTGTATGCCTCTTCACTAGTGTACCTTCAATTTTGCCATTTTGGGCTCTAAATTTAGTGGTACACTAGTGAGACTCACAAGTAAAAAAGCTCCTGTTAGCGACTGTATCAGAACGCTACCAAAAAAACTGTTAGCGTTCGCAGGGATCAGGCCTGACTCTGCGAACGCTGCAGTTATCTGTTTAGTGTTTTGTAAGTGACAGTGATCGATCGATACTGCACTTGGGTGGGCTGGGCGGAGTGGCAAAACGCAGGTGCTAGCAGGTATCTGGGCTGATCCTCCTAACAGTGCGTTTTTGGGGACGCTAGTATAAATCTGATCGGATATTGATCCGTTCAGATACTTTACCACTAAGGGAGGTGTATGCTGCGTGCGTGGGTGTTAGCGGTACTGGCACTAACCTGACGCTGCCTGGGGCGACGCAGACCCTATCTGACCCTAAAACTTGTATCACCACCGGGCGATCAGGGGGTTAATTGGGTAATAAACGGCGGGTGCCCTGAAACTATAAAAAAACAAACTAACCAGCTTCACCCGTAGCAGTTATACGGTGATCACTGGTGAAAGGGTTAACTAGGGGGGAATCAGGGGGTTAAAACCTTTACTGGGTAGTATATGGGGGTCCCTGATGCTATAAAACGCTGACGGCGAACCTAAATACTTACCTCCCTAACTAGCGTCACCTGTGACACTAATACTGGAGCCAAATAAAATTTTTCAGTAAAAGGCCTGCCACTAAGCACTGTTGTGTAACCACATCACAAAAAAATAAGTGCAGCGGTAAGTTACTGATCAATAACTCAACTAATGGTGGAATCATCTAATGTATGGAAATCTCAATAGGCTTCCATATTACCACAACACCGGTCTCTGATATGCAACTTCACATATAATACACATCAAAATAAGAAATACTGTATAAAATGAAACTTGGCAGGGATGGTGGAAACCCCCTCCTATAGATATTGGCTATAAAAAAAGTCTTCATCAGTTTAGGCCAATATTTATTCTGCTACATATTTTTGGTTAAAAAAAATCACGTAATAAACAAGCGTATATTGATTGGTTTGCGTAAAAGTTACAAAATGGGGAATAGATTTATGGCATTTTAATCAGATTTTCTGATGCTTTAAATTTTAGTTATGATATAAAATAATGTATTTGGAGGCCTTTTGGTGGGAAGGGTTTTTTTGGGGGGGATTTAGGGGCAGCATTTCATTCTTGGGCCCAGGCAGCACAATGTCTTGGGCCCGCCCTGGGTGAACTCATTGTGTTCAAGAAGCCAGTTTGAGATGATTTGAGCCTCGTGACATGGTGCATTATCCTGCTGGAACTAGCCATCAGAAGATGGGTACACTGTAGTCCTAAAGGGATACCAGTCTGCCCATTCTCTGACATCAATAAGACCTTTTCATCCACACAACTGCCGCTCACTGGATAATTTTTTAGTTTTCGGACCATTCTCTGTAAACCCTAGAGATGGTTGTCTGTGAAAATCTGACTAGATCAGCAGTTTCCGAAATACTCAGACCAGCCAGTCTGGCACTTACAGCCATGCCACGTTCAAAGTCACTTAAATACCCTTTCTTCCTCATTCTGATGCTCTGTTGGAACTTCAGCACGTTGTCTCCGCTATGTCTAGATGCCTAAACGCCTTGAGTTTCTGCCATGTGATTAGAAATTTGAGTTCCCAAGCAATTGAACAGGTGTACATAATAAAGTGGCTGGTGAGTGTATACGCTAACTTACATATTTATAATGATGAAATAAGCATAACACAAATGTGTGAGGTTTTGGTGTATTCACAGCATTCATAGTGATGGCCTGGTGTGTTATGGTTTTCAGCTATTAACTGCTTGCTGGCCAGCTGCTGTCATACTGCGGCAGGTCGGCGCAATCCCGTTACCGTCGTAGCTATACGTCGGCTCGCGGGATCGGCATAGCAGGCGCACAGCGGGGGTGCCGACGCTCGCGATGACTGCAGGCCACGAGCGATCGCCAGCACTAATTCCTATTAGCTAGGAATCACAATTTGTCACTTCCTCTAGTCAGTCCCCTCCCCCTTCAGTTAGAATCACCTCCTGGGGAACACAGTTAACCCCTTGATTGGCCCCCCCGTGTTAACCCCTTCACTGCCAGTGACATTTTTACAGTAATGTATTTTTATCAATGCACTGATTGCTGTATAAATGCCAATGGTCCCAAAAATATGTCAAAATTGTCTGTGTCCACCATGTCACAGTCACGGTAAAAATTGCAGATCGCCGCCATTACTAGCTGGTAAAAAAAATAAAAAAAAATAAAAATGCTATAAATCTATCCTCCCCTATTTTTTTAGACGCTATAACTTTTGTGCAAGCCAATTAATATGTGCTTATTGAGAGGTGTGTTTTTTTTTTTTTTTTTTTTTTATTTTACCAAAAATATGTAGAATACATATCGGCCTAAACTGAGAAAAAAATGTGCTATTTAAAAAAAAAAATGGGGATATTTATTACAGCAAAAATTACAAAATTTTTTTTTTTTTTTTCAAAATTGTCGCTTTTTTTTTTTGTTAGTGCAAAAATTAAAAAACAGAGGCGATCAAATACCACCAAAAGAAAGCTCTATTTGTGGGGAAAAAAGGACGTCCATTTTGTTAGGGTGCAGCGACGTCCGTGCAATTGTCAGTTAAAGCGACGCAGTGCCAAATCGCAAAAAAGGGCCGGCCATTCTGCAGCCAAATCTTCTGGGGCTGAAGTGGTTAACCATCTTTCTCTGCTGATTGCACAGGAGTTGGCAACATCATAGAGCAGCCTTTCTCAGCATTTTTTCCCCAAAGGAACCTTGAAATAGTAATCGGATCCCAGGGAATCCCTGCAAAGCTTTAACTACTTCCTGCTCAAGGTACGTCATATGACGTCCTTGTATTTGTGGGGGTGTATCTGAATGATGCCTGCAGCTACAGGCATCATTCAGATATCGGCTTTTTCAGCCGGCGATTCCCTACACCATAAGAACGATCATAATGGCTATTACACCGCTTGATCATTCTTACGGGCGGCGAGAGGGGACAGATGGTGATCATAGCGATTTCCGGTGGACCAGATGGTCGCCAGAGTCTCTATGATCGTTGGAGGCCGGGCGCGATGTTATGACGTCATGCCTGGCCTCGGCATTGAAACAAATGTCCCCGCCTTGGCTGGGAAGCTGAGATCGTTTGTTTTTTTTAATTTATTTCAGGCTTCCCAGCCTAGAGGTGAGATGTGGGGTCTTATTGACCCCATATCTCACTGTAAAGAGGACCGATCATGCCATATTCCTATTACAAGGGATGTTTACATAGGATAGAATCTTAATAAAAGTGATCAAAAATTTTTTTTTTTTTAAGTGTCAAACTAAAAAAAAAAAAAAAAAAAAAAAAAAAAAAAGTAAAATGAAAAAAAGAAAAGAAATTAAAGCGCCCCTGTCCCCGTGTGCTCGCACGCAGAAGCGAATGCATACGTAAGTCCCGCCACATATGAAAATGGTGTTCAAACCACACGTGCGGTATCGCCGCAAACAGAGAGAGCAATAATTCTAGCCCTAGACCTCCTCTAACTCAAAACGTGTAACCAGTAAAAAAAAATCTAAAATTGAAACAAATGTATGCCAAGGAGATACCCACTAAACCGGACTTCGAACCGTACGAGCTCGAGGCATTAGACACTCTTGTCGAGCTCCTATAAGAAAATGATACACCTGATCTGATTGACCGCATAGATCTTGAGCAGTTGCACAGTCTGTTTGATCAATCAGATCTTCCAACCCCTCCACCTTGCACCATGAAAAAAGTCAGACAATTTCCCAATTTAAACACTAACCCAAATGTGTCGGCATTTGTCAAACTTGCAAGCAGAGACATATGTAAAATCAAGTCACCTGACTCCAGAAATGACAATTTGTCCAGGGCTGAACGTGAAGCTCTCAGCTCACTGAGACCATCCCACAATAACCATCAAACCCTCCGATAAAGGAGGCAACATTGTGGTGATGGACAATGATTTCTATGTGGAAATGTGTACCCAAATACTTAGTAACCAAGAATGGTACTGCAAGATACCAGCAACCAGAATTGAAAGATTCCACAAGGAGTTCTACAGTCTGGTTGCCTATACTGAGAGAATTCTCAATAAGGCAGAATGCGACTTCATACGTACACAGCATCCACGTACACCAACATTTTACTCTCTGCCGAAGCTACACAAAAGCATGACACGCCCATCAAGGAGACCCATCATTTCTGGGAATGGCTCCCAAACTGAGACACTCAGCAAGTTTGTGCATGGATACCTACGCCCTCATGTCCTCAAACTCCCAAGTCATATCCGGGACACCCCGCCCTTACTACAAAATATAGATGGGCTGTGCATTCCTCCCGCATCTATACTTGTGGCCGTGGAAGCTCTATACAGCTCGATACCACACGACAAAGGTCTCTTCTGTATACAACACATAATTTCCCATAACAGCCAATACGACAAAAAGACCAACGAATTCCTGGTGGCTGCCCTAGAATTCATTTTATCTCACAACTACTCTACATTCAATGGATCCCACTACCTCCAGGTGTAGGGTGTTGCGATGGGGACCTTGTGTGCCCCATCGTATGCCAACCTGTACCTGGGGGAGTGGGAACGGATGATATATCAATCTGCACCTCTTGCCCCGTACATGGAGAACGTTGTCATGTGGTACCGTTACATCGACGACGTTCTCCTGGTGTGGAATGCACCCACGAGCAACTGCCAGCCTTCCTTGAACAATTGAACATCAATAACTTCAACTTGTCATTTACCATGACTTGGGACAAGGAATCTATCACATTCCTTGACGTGACTATCTGCAAAGATAACAACGGATCCCTAACCACCACTCTATTCAGGAAACCCTCTGCAGGGTTTCTCAATACTCCATGCCCGCAGCTTTCATCCACAATCTCTCATTTCCCCAATCCCCTAGAGTCAATATTTACGTACAAGGAGGAACTGCACTGATGACATTGTTTTCAAAAAAGAGGCCAACATTTTGAGAATGCGACTGCAGGCACGTGGATATTCAAACACGTGCCTCAAAAAAAGCATATAAGAGAGCATGTGCCAGAACCCGTGATGATGTACTTTACAACCCTTTATGCAAAAAGAAAAAATCCATCCCTATCTCCATCATCACTAAATTTTTCTAATCGGCATTTAGCGATTAGACGGGTCATAACCAAATACTGGCACATGCTAACAATGGACCCTATGATCGGTCCATTTGTACCAGCCACCCCGGTATTCACTTACAGGCGAGCTGGCTCTCTCTGAGATCAGCTGATCCGCAGTGAATTCAAAGGGGTGGGGGTAAACGCGACCCATGTAAGAACAAGGGAATTTTCACATGTGGCTGCAACTATTGCAGGTTTCTGAACACTTCCAAGAACATCACTCTGCCCAACGGTGAACAATTCAAACCGAGGCTTTACGCTAATTGCCAGACATGCGGGGTAGTTTATCTTCTTGTATGCGAATGCACAAGCTTTTATGTAGGAAAGACTATCCAGGAATTTTGGCGCAGAGCCTACAGACACATCACATCAATGAGAACCTGCAACCCAAATTTACCACTTGGCAGACATGTCGCCAGAGTACATGAGGGCATATGCCCAATATTCTCCTTTCTAATCACTGATCGCGTGCACACTGTTATACGAGGAGGAGACTTAAACAAAATCCTCCTACAATTAAAACAGAGGTGTATTTTTAGATTAAAAGCCACCCAGCCCCCAGGACTTAATGGGTGCATATCCTACAGACCCTTCCTTGAAGGTTTTTCTCCCGGGGGTTCTGAATGGGAGCCCAACTAGTTGCCCCCCTAAAAATATTCTCTCTCCTATAGATGAGCACTCTACACACTCGCTCATATTTTGTATCAGTGGATTAATGGACACTATAACACCCCTTAATGTTTTATGGTTTGTCCATATGATGCCTCAATGTATAGACTGTACATATGTTTTTTAACATGCAGAAATCTTTACATGAATGATGCATGCCAGCAGTGCATGCACGGACTTATCACCATGTCCTTATGCATGCACGCTTTTATGTGTATTTATGCCTTTTAGTCTTTCTTGTTTATGCAAGTTCCTGACCCCTTGCTCTCTATGCCTCCTATTTTGCCATACAACGCTGCACTCTGGACCAGGTCGGTTGGACCCGCCCAGCTCCACCCTTAGGACCTCCCCACTCGGCGCAGGGGGGGGCCATCCTGTGAATAGGTTTTTGACACAGGCGGCATCCCACACAGCGGAGGAGCAAGGTTGGTCACCCGGCTTGTAGCTCTTCCGGGTTCTGCGTGGTGGGCCGCTGATGCGGGTTTACATCCCTGCCCGGCATCATCACACCGAGCGCCCCGTGTCACCGTGCCCAGAAGTCTCTCACACTGGCTGCGGTCACCATCTCCATGCACATGATGCATGGTAGGGGGCAGATTTGCGCGCCAGCGACTCGGGCGTATACCAACATCCCCAGCCACTCGATACAGCAACTACGGGACTGGGCTGCACTCCCACCTCCACACCATACTTAATTGGGCCCCAGTACTCAGTTATTTCCTGCTTCCTGTCCTTCATCGGAACGGTCCTTGGTCCATTGGAACCATCTCTCTCTCTCCTGAATACTTTTCCAGGTAACCTTATTCCTACATGGGATGTCGCTGCCTGCAGGCGGTCAGTGCAATATTCACTCCAGCTCCTGTCATGGGCATTTAGATACTCACTATATCCTTGCTTATTTAGGTTTGAATATCAGGCTCCAACGCACACATGTTTTTGAGGCCCCTGTATTGCGGCACCTACTGTGCCCTTCCGGTTACACCCCTGTGGTGCAAGGCAGGCCAGCACATACCTCACCTTATACCATCCCTCAACCAGGACACCGCAGCAGATATTAAGATTACCAAGGTCCTTGTATTTTTTTTTTTTTTTAGTTTTATTTTGCAACCACTTACTGTCTGGCCACTCTTTAGCTAGTATATATGTGGACTGGGTCCTTAGTGGTCACGTGTACTTTTGGTCTGCACACAGCCCAGTACAATTCAGTGTACTTTCTTTTTCCACGGTGAGCGTGGTTTCATTCCCTGGACACAGACCACATGGACGGGATTCTTACGCCCTCTGTTGGGGAGTCCCTCTTTGGGGTTGTATGCTGAGCGGGCCTGGCCTTATGGCTCTGGATTGAGCGTTATGAACAGTGGTCACTCTGCCCCTCATAGTTTTTTTTTTAAGTGGATGCAGAAACATATGACGTCTTTAGACAATGCTATATGGTTAGTACCATCTGAATGTTATGAACTTGGATGGTATCATCTTTTTCTTGCCTCTACACCTTTTGTCTCATGACTGTATTTTCAATTATAGACCTGTTTTGTCATACTGGTCTCAATCATACACCCTAAAGAAGACAAACACACGAAACGCATCGGGTGCTCCATATGCAACGGAGTTAATGATTGTAACCTTATGTACTGTATTGCATGTTCATTGTTTTATGCATCCTGTATACTTCATATGAATTTTCTATTTGCACTGTAGATTTTGTATATCTACATTTTTTCTAATAAATACCTTATACTCATAATTACCTTTAGAGTAGCCTTTTCCCTTTAAAGTCCCCACAAGAGGAATAAATTCCCTGTGCATAGACTATTTGGGATGTGGGTTAATCTTACTCTCTAGACCAGGGATATGCAATTAGCGGACCTCCAGCTGTTGCAGAACTACAAGTCCCATGAGGCATAGCAAGACCCCTGACAGCCCACAAGCATGACACGCAGAGGCATGATGGGACTTGTAGTTTTGCAACAGCTGGAGGTCCACTTATTACATTTCCCTGCTCTAGACCAATCCAGCACCCTCTCCCCATTATTACATGGGGCATCTTTAGGTACCGAAGTTCGGCGCCATTCC
>NC_133328.1:451935581-451968539 GCF_042186555.1 Aquarana catesbeiana | reverse complement strand
CTGACCCGGGGGGGACACTCGGGAGGGAATAAATGTCCTGACCCGGGGGGGACACTCGGGAGGGAATAAATGTCCTGACCCGGGGGGGACACTCGGGAGGGAATAAATGTCCTGACCCGGGGGGGACACTCGGGAGGGAATAAATGTCCTGACCCGGGGGGGACACTCGGGAGGGAATAAATGTCCTGACCCGGGGGGGACACTCGGGAGGGAATAAATGTCCTGACCCGGGGGGGACACTCGGGAGGGAATAAATGTCCTGACCCGGGGGGGACACTCGGGAGGGAATAAATGTCCTGACCCGGGGGGGACACTCGGGAGGGAATAAATGTCCTGACCCGGGGGGGACACTCGGGAGGGAATAAATGTCCTGACCCGGGGGGGACACTCGGGAGGGAATAAATGTCCTGACCCGGGGGGGACACTCGGGAGGGAATAAATGTCCTGACCCGGGGGGGACACTCGGGAGGGAATAAATGTCCTGACCCGGGGGGGACACTCGGGAGGGAATAAATGTCCTGACCCGGGGGGGACACTCGGGAGGGAATAAATGTCCTGACCCGGGGGGGACACTCGGGAGGGAATAAATGTCCTGACCCGGGGGGGACACTCGGGAGGGAATAAATGTCCTGACCCGGGGGGGACACTCGGGAGGGAATAAATGTCCTGACCCGGGGGGGACACTCGGGAGGGAATAAATGTCCTGACCCGGGGGGGACACTCGGGAGGGAATAAATGTCCTGACCCGGGGGGGACACTCGGGAGGGAATAAATGTCCTGACCCGGGGGGGACACTCGGGAGGGAATAAATGTCCTGACCCGGGGGGGACACTCGGGAGGGAATAAATGTCCTGACCCGGGGGGGACACTCGGGAGGGAATAAATGTCCTGACCCGGGGGGGACACTCGGGAGGGAATAAATGTCCTGACCCGGGGGGGACACTCGGGAGGGAATAAATGTCCTGACCCGGGGGGGACACTCGGGAGGGAATAAATGTCCTGACCCGGGGGGGACACTCGGGAGGGAATAAATGTCCTGACCCGGGGGGGACACTCGGGAGGGAATAAATGTCCTGACCCGGGGGGGACACTCGGGAGGGAATAAATGTCCTGACCGGGGGGGACACTCGGGAGGGAATAAATGTCCCTGAGCCGGGGGGACACTCGGGAGGGAATAAATGTCCTGCCGGGGGGACACTCGGGAGGGAATAAATGTCCTGGGGGGGACACTTGGGAGGGAATAAATGTCCTCGGGGGGGACACTCTGGAGGGAATAAATGTCCTGACGGGGGGACACTTGGGAGGGAATAAATGTCCTGGGGGGGACACTCGGGAGGGAATAAATGTCCTGACCGGGGGGGACACTCGGGAGGGAATAAATGTCCTGACCCGGGGGGGACACTCGGGAGGGAATAAATGTCCTGACCCGGGGGGGACACTCGGGAGGGAATAAATGTCCTGACCCGGGGGGGACACTCGGGAGGGAATAAATGTCCTGACCCGGGGGGGACACTCGGGAGGGAATAAATGTCCTGACCCGGGGGGGACACTCGGGAGGGAATAAATGTCCTGACCCGGGGGGGACACTCGGGAGGGAATAAATGTCCTGACCCGGGGGGGACACTCGGGAGGGAATAAATGTCCTGACCCGGGGGGGACACTCGGGAGGGAATAAATGTCCTGACCCGGGGGGGACACTCGGGAGGGAATAAATGTCCTGACCCGGGGGGGACACTCGGGAGGGAATAAATGTCCTGACCCGGGGGGGACACTCGGGAGGGAATAAATGTCCTGACCCGGGGGGGACACTCGGGAGGGAATAAATGTCCTGACCCGGGGGGGACACTCGGGAGGGAATAAATGTCCTGACCCGGGGGGGACACTCGGGAGGGAATAAATGTCCTGACCCGGGGGGGACACTCGGGAGGGAATAAATGTCCTGACCCGGGGGGGACACTCGGGAGGGAATAAATGTCCTGACCCGGGGGGGACACTCGGGAGGGAATAAATGTCCTGACCCGGGGGGGACACTCGGGAGGGAATAAATGTCCTGACCCGGGGGGGACACTCGGGAGGGAATAAATGTCCTGACCCGGGGGGGACACTCGGGAGGGAATAAATGTCCTGACCCGGGGGGGACACTCGGGAGGGAATAAATGTCCTGACCCGGGGGGGACACTCGGGAGGGAATAAATGTCCTGACCCGGGGGGGACACTCGGGAGGGAATAAATGTCCTGACCCGGGGGGGACACTCGGGAGGGAATAAATGTCCTGACCCGGGGGGGACACTCGGGAGGGAATAAATGTCCTGACCCGGGGGGGACACTCGGGAGGGAATAAATGTCCTGACCCGGGGGGGACACTCGGGAGGGAATAAATGTCCTGACCCGGGGGGGACACTCGGGAGGGAATAAATGTCCTGACCCGGGGGGGACACTCGGGAGGGAATAAATGTCCTGACCCGGGGGGGACACTCGGGAGGGAATAAATGTCCTGACCCGGGGGGGACACTCGGGAGGGAATAAATGTCCTGACCCGGGGGGGACACTCGGGAGGGAATAAATGTCCTGACCCGGGGGGGACACTCGGGAGGGAATAAATGTCCTGACCCGGGGGGGACACTCGGGAGGGAATAAATGTCCTGACCCGGGGGGGACACTCGGGAGGGAATAAATGTCCTGACCCGGGGGGGACACTCGGGAGGGAATAAATGTCCTGACCCGGGGGGGACACTCGGGAGGGAATAAATGTCCTGACCCGGGGGGGACACTCGGGAGGGAATAAATGTCCTGACCCGGGGGGGACACTCGGGAGGGAATAAATGTCCTGACCCGGGGGGGACACTCGGGAGGGAATAAATGTCCTGACCCGGGGGGGACACTCGGGAGGGAATAAATGTCCTGACCCGGGGGGGACACTCGGGAGGGAATAAATGTCCTGACCCGGGGGGGACACTCGGGAGGGAATAAATGTCCTGACCCGGGGGGACACTCGGGAGGGAATAAATGTCCTGACCCGGGGGGGACACTCGGGAGGGAATAAATGTCCTGACCCGGGGGGGACACTCGGGAGGGAATAAATGTCCTGACCCGGGGGGGACACTCGGGAGGGAATAAATGTCCTGACCCGGGGGGGACACTCGGGAGGGAATAAATGTCCTGACCCGGGGGGGACACTCGGGAGGGAATAAATGTCCTGACCCGGGGGGGACACTCGGGAGGGAATAAATGTCCTGACCCGGGGGGGACACTCGGGAGGGAATAAATGTCCTGACCCGGGGGGGACACTCGGGAGGGAATAAATGTCCTGACCCGGGGGGGACACTCGGGAGGGAATAAATGTCCTGACCCGGGGGGGACACTCGGGAGGGAATAAATGTCCTGACCCGGGGGGGACACTCGGGAGGGAATAAATGTCCTGACCCGGGGGGGACACTCGGGAGGGAATAAATGTCCTGACCCGGGGGGGACACTCGGGAGGGAATAAATGTCCTGACCCGGGGGGGACACTCGGGAGGGAATAAATGTCCTGACCCGGGGGGGACACTCGGGAGGGAATAAATGTCCTGACCCGGGGGGGACACTCGGGAGGGAATAAATGTCCTGACCCGGGGGGGACACTCGGGAGGGAATAAATGTCCTGACCCGGGGGGGACACTCGGGAGGGAATAAATGTCCTGACCCGGGGGGGACACTCGGGAGGGAATAAATGTCCTGACCCGGGGGGGACACTCGGGAGGGAATAAATGTCCTGACCCGGGGGGGACACTCGGGAGGGAATAAATGTCCTGACCCGGGGGGGACACTCGGGAGGGAATAAATGTCCTGACCCGGGGGGGACACTCGGGAGGGAATAAATGTCCTGACCCGGGGGGGACACTCGGGAGGGAATAAATGTCCTGACCCGGGGGGGACACTCGGGAGGGAATAAATGTCCTGACCCGGGGGGGACACTCGGGAGGGAATAAATGTCCTGACCCGGGGGGGACACTCGGGAGGGAATAAATGTCCTGACCCGGGGGGGACACTCGGGAGGGAATAAATGTCCTGACCCGGGGGGGACACTCGGGAGGGAATAAATGTCCTGACCCGGGGGGGACACTCGGGAGGGAATAAATGTCCCTGGGGGGGACACTCGGGAGGGAATAAATGTCCTGGGGGGGACACTCGGGAGGGAATAAATGTCCTGGGGGGGACACTTGGGAGGGAATAAATGTCCTGGGGGGGACACTTGGGAGGGAATAAATGTCCTGGGGGGGACACTTGGGAGGGAATAAATGTCCTGGGGGGGACACTTGGGAGGGAATAAATGTCCTGGGGGGGACACTTGGGAGGGAATAAATGTCCTGGGGGGGACACTTGGGAGGGAATAAATGTCCTGGGGGGGACACTTGGGAGGGAATAAATGTCCTGGGGGGGACACTTGGGAGGGAATAAATGTCCTGGGGGGGACACTTGGGAGGGAATAAATGTCCTGGGGGGACACTTGGGAGGGAATAAATGTCCTGGGGGGGACACTTGGGAGGGAATAAATGTCCTGGGGGGGACACTTGGGAGTGAATAAATGTCCTGGGGGGGGACACTTGGGAGGGAATAAATGTCCTGGGGGGGGACACTTGGGAGGGAATAAATGTCCTGGGGGGGACACTTGGGAGGGAATAAATGTCCTGGGGGGGACACTTGGGAGGGAATAAATGTCCTGGGGGGGATACTTGGGAGGGAATAAATGTCCTGGGGGGACACTTGGGAGGGAATAAATGTCCTGGGGGGACACTTGGGAGGGAATAAATGTCCTGGGGGGGACACTTGGGAGGGAATAAATGTCCTGGGGGGGACACTTGGGAGGGAATAAATGTCCTGGGGGGTACACTTGGGAGGGAATAAATGTCCTGGGGGGGGACACTTGGGAGGGAATAAATGTCCTGGGGGGACACTTGGGAGGGAATAAATGTCCTGGGGGGACACTTGGGAGGGAATAAATGTCCTGGGGGGGACACTTGGGAGGGAATAAATGTCCTGGGGGGGGACACTTGGGAGGGAATAAATGTCCTGGGGGGGGACACATGTGAGAGAATGAATGTCCTGGGGGGGGACACTTGGGAGGGAATAAATGTCCTGGGGGGACACTTGGGAGGGAATAAATGTCCTGGGGGGGACACTTGGGAGGGAATAAATGTCCTGGGGGGGACACTTGGGAGGGAATAAATGTCCTGGGGGGGACACTTGGGAGGGAATAAATGTCCTGGGGGGGACACTTGGGAGGGAATAAATGTCCTGGGGGGGACACTTGGGAGGGAATAAATGTCCTGGGGGGGACACTTGGGAGGGAATAAATGTCCTGGGGGGGGGACACTTGGGAGGGAATAAATGTCCTGGGGGGGGACACTTGGGAGGGAATAAATGTCCTGGGGGGGACACTTGGGAGGGAATAAATGTCCTGGGGGGGACACTTGGGAGGGAATAAATGTCCTGGGGGGGACACTTGGGAGGGAATAAATGTCCTGGGGGGGACACATGGGAGAGAATGAATGTCCTGGGGGGGGACACTTGGGAGGGAATAAATGTCCTGGGGGGACACTTGGGAGGGAATAAATGTCCTGGGGGGACACTTGGGAGGGAATAAATGTCCTGGGGGGACACTTGGGAGGGAATAAATGTCCTGGGGGGGACACTTGGGAGGGAATAAATGTCCTGACCTGGGGGGGACACTTGGGAGGGAATAAATGTCCTGACCTGGGGGGAAACTCGGGAGGGAATAAATGTCCTGACCTGGGGGGGGCACTTGTGAGGGAATGAGTGACAAAACACAACCAGCGACGTGCCGGCCCATACACCCTTCAATGACCCTGGGGGGCACCCTGTTGTTCTCTCCACCCTACTTACTATAAGGATAGGAGGACAAGCAGAGGGAGGTGCCGTGTGCCCCCACCCAGGTCATAATGACCCCCCATTATACTCGTACCTGGAGCCGCGCTCTCATTCGGTGACAGGGCGCTGTGCAGATTACAGACTGGAACGCTGCACGCTGCAACCGGGCCCCGCCCCCTCCCAGGCCTACACATCAGGCACGCACAGCATCATGGGACTTGTAGTTTATCTCTACCTCATAATGTCTAATGGAACGGAAGAGACGCCAGTGTATAGAATTGATGCCAAATGCCACCGTTTGTTTTTTGTTTTGTTTTTATGAAGTATCTTTAAATACACTTACATTGAAAACAGGCTGTGCTCCACGCTCCCGCTAAATACCAATGCTGCGCAGTTCTTCCTCCTGGCCGCAGGGGGCGCACGGTGATTGGCTGAGAGGAGGATCCCTAGCTTCCGGTCTCGGTGGTGGATATTCCGGATACACGAGCAGCGCAGGAATTAGAAGAGTCGCAGGCTGTTTTATTGTTGCCGGGAGAGGTGTGTGTGTGGGGTAAGAGGGATTGTTGTTGGCGAGTCTGGGGCTTTATGAATTGCATCGTTTTTTATTGGTGAGGACTCGTTAGGTTTATATTATACTGAATGTTAATATTTTTTTTTTATGTAAGTGAATAAGACAGACGTGTTCAGGCAGGTTACCTCTGCTCCTCTGAGGGGCCCAAGTAGACGGCATTTACACCTAAGGGCCCATTCACATCAGGCTATTTTATTGCAGTCCCATTACAAGAAAAGGTGAAATGCGTTGACTCCTGCCTGGTTGGTTCTTATCACCGCGTTGTAGTGCTGAAAAAAAAATACAACATGCATGACTTTTCTGCGCAACACCACGCAATCCACCGCCTCCCACCACACTGCAGCCAATAGAACTTAAACAGAATCTTCACTACATCTGTACACCACAAACCAAAAAACACTATTCAATTCATTTTTAAAGCAAACCGCAGTTGATGGAGGAAAAAATCTACTGCAAGGCAATGTCATCATGTGCAAGTATGCATGGCATACTAGCACATTATGATAGTTACCTTAGAACGAATCCCTCCAGTGCCATTCTTTCACATCTGAGAAGGCTGACATCTTCCTTCAGTCTTTCTTCCAGGTTCGTGTCTTCTGAGTGGCCAGGAGCGTGATGACGTCACTCCCGCACGTTCCGTTTACGGCACAGGCTCTGCAGGTCGGGCTTCAGAGCACATGCGGTGGTAACGTCACCAGCTGCGTGCACTCTGAATATTTTCTAAACTGTGGAAGTTTAGGAGATATTCACAGCACCTACAGAGCCTTACTATAGGCATGCCTGTAGGTAAAAGTGGTAGAACAGCGTTTATTACAACTTTAATATTCAAACCAAACTCCCCCATGCTTGATTATGTTGAGAAATCACTTTGAAAAACGACTCTCTAGCATTTCTGGCTTTGGCCATCTTGAGTGAGGGCAGATTATGCATTTAGCATTTCCTTCCTGGAATCCATCTGTCCATAGCTCATTCATACAAGCAGGAAGGTGTGCTTAGCTGAGAAATCCCTTCCTGAAGACTCCTTGGATTTATTACATTGTTTGCCATAGTAGAGCTGCACGATTAATCGCAGAGGATCGTTAGCACGATTCTCCGCCCGCCACGATCGCAACCCCAGATTCTGATCATTAAACAAATTGTCACCTGAAAAGCGCACGCCGCGCAGGGATCGATGGTGTCGCCGGGAAGCTGGCATCGCTATTGTGGCCGTGGTATGAGGTTACCTGTTACGAAGCGGAGGGGAAGCCGCCAAAGCCAGTGTGAAATGCTAATGGTGGGGTATTCCGGAACTGACGTTAGCAAAGAATGTGATTGGTCAGTATTTTTCTTCTTCCCAGTGGTCTCAGGGACAGCGCACCATTACACATGTGACTGCAGCATTGAGTGGCACTGGCGAAATGTGAGCTGTTGCTATACTGCTTTTAAGAATCAGCAAATGTTTTGTATTCTCTCTCAATCAGTCACTCTCTAGCAATCTCTTTCTCCTAAAAAAAAAAAAAAAAAAAAAAAAAAAAAAAAAATTACTTCGCGAGAATTGTGATCTTTTTATTCTTAGCAAAAAAATCGTGATTTTCATTTTGGCCAGAATCGTGCAGCCCTAGTGCCTAGGCTAATAATGCTAGCAGCATGAGGATTAAAACTAATCAGTGTTGATTGGAAGATTGAAGTTCCACTTTTTTAAAACACCATTGTGTGACATTTCAATACAGTTCTTTAAAAAAAAAAAAAATGGTGCGATGTGCCATGATCTGCACTGCTTTCATCCCACTGCACACCAGTGGCTTCATGTTAACTGGCCCTTGGTACTTCATGATCATGTGTAAAATCCATATGATTTCACATGTTTTTTAAGTGTGTGAAACAGGTCTGTGACTTTGTTGGCATTCAGTGACGCTCAAAATGTGGCAAAAAGATGTATATGTAGCATGTGGATGCGGCAAAGCCTTGTTTAAAAAAAACAAAAAAACGCACTAGTCAACAAGGTTCATGAGCTTATTTGTAGCACATAGGACAGTCTATTGAAATCAATAGGCTGCAGTATATGTATGGCACAAAAATGCAGCACGATTTTGCGTGAGTTTATAAAGCACAAAATGTGGATGTAGCCTAAAGCCTCGTACACACTGTACGTTTTGTTGGACATCCGAGCGTCTGATTTTTGTCAAAAGGGCGTGTGCAGGATCTTATCTTGCATACTAATGTTATTAATTGTTGTGCCTCAAACACGAACTTAGTGACGTACTACGAGGGATTTCAGCTCTTGAGCGCCACCCTTTGGGCCCCTTCTGTTAATTTCGTGTTTGGCGAACATTGATTCCGAGCATGCGTGTTTACACTCTCGACTTTTGTGTGACGAGTTTGTGTACTGACCGTACGAAAATCTAACAAATTTACTAGCCTGTCATTAGGGGTGTAACGGATCAAAAAACTCATGGTTCGGATCGTTCCTCGGATCAGAGTCACGGATCGGATCATTTTCGGATTAGCAAAAAAAAAAAAAGACAAGACAAATAAACATAAATTTTGTCTTTTTGTTTATTAACACTTTTAAATTACTTAATCTCCCCCACCGCTGTAATATCCACCATCTCCCCCACCGCCGAGTGTACCAAGATGGCCACCGCTCTAAAGCTCGGTTGAATCCACGGCCTTTCCTAAGACCGAGGCAGCGGAGCACTCCACGGATCGCCTGGTTTGCCGATCCAAACAGGTTGACCCGTTCGGATCACTGATCGGTGACGATCCGTTGCACCCCTACCTGTCATCCAACATTTGTTGGCTGAAAATTGGAAAACAATTGTTGAAAGGAGCGTACTAATGGTAAGAACTTCAGACAACAGCCTGTCAAACGACAATCCCCTTCTGATTTTCATACCATGTGTACGAGGCTTAAGAGTACATATTCACCATGGTTCCCCTGCTAAACTACCTTACTGCTGGGTGATTTTATTTTCAACCTTCCGATTTAAAGTGGAAGAAAAAAACAATACAACTGCATAACTGGTGAATGATGCTTCTCAATTGCTTGGATGGTCCCCAAAGATTCTTTCTACTTAATTGTCACCTTTTTGCATTTCTTGTATGAAGTCACATGACGCACAGCTCTAGTTCTATCCACTTTCTCTGATTTTGTTGCTGCTGCTGGGTGTGAACTCTTATGCCGCGTACACACGACCGGACTTTCCGGCAGAAAAGGGCCGACGGAATCATTCCGTCAATTCGATATTCCAGTCGCACACGTTCCCGGACAAATGGCAATAGAACATTAGCGGGTGCTGTAACGATTACCAGTTGGGTTCTGGAAGCATCAAACAGAAGTACATCTTCGCCAGCACACCATGGATCAGCACACAAGATTGTCCAAAAAAAGGTTTTTAATGGAAACCGGTCACATCACAAGGGAGGTGCAACGTTTCGGGGCCACGCAGGACCCCTTCGTCAGGCAAGACTTGCCTGACGAAGGGGTCCTGCGCGGCCCCGAAACGTTGCACCTCCCTTGTGATGTGACCGTTTTGGATTAAAAACCTTTTTTTGGACAATCTTGTTTGCTGATCCATGGTGTGCTGGCGAAGATGTACTTCGGAATCATTCCGTCAGACATTCCGATCGCGTGTGGGCTTCATCAGACTTTTTTCTTTCTAAAATTCTGATGGACCTAGAAATAGAACATGTTTCAAATCTTTCCGATGGACTCAATTCCTATCGGGAAAACCGTTCATCTGTATGCTAGTCCGACGGACCAAAAACGACGCAAGGGCAGCTATTGGCTACTAACTATTGAACTTCCTTTTTCTAGTCCCATCGTACGTCAGCACATTCTAAACGAACAGACTTTGGTGTGATCGTGTGTAGGCAAGTCCGTCTCAGCGGAACTCCATCGGAAAGACCGTCAGTCTACTCTGACAGAAAGTCCTGTCGGGTGTACGTGGCATTAGCCAACAGTGCCATGGAACTGTGCTATGAGATTCAGCAGTTTTGTTGGCCCCAAAGGATGTGGACAAGCTTTATTTCATTTTAGATTTTTTTTTTTTTTTTTTTTTTTTTTTTTTTTGCCATCTGTGTCCTATTGGCTTGATTTCTCTTCACTTCCTGCCCTGTACCCACACAAGAAATGAGGTGAAATCCCTGCAAATTAAGGGAATTCCCTGGGTCTCCCAGGTCACCAGAACTAGCATCCCAATTGACAGATTTCCCCTATATTACTTTTCTGGGACAACCCAATATTTAGGAGTTTCTTTTACTTTCAATGATAATGATAAACGGAACAAATAGAGTGGATGAATCTCCTTAATGGGGGCACAGACAGCAATATGAAACTGACAGATATTTAAATCCATCTCTACTGTATCCAAAACTAAGAAAACCGTTTTGCCTTTTAGTTATACTTTAAAGATTTCCAGCTTTAGTTTCAGTTTAAATGGTTTATTCGGGTCAAGCAACTATTTCCCTCACTAACAGGTACAGCCACAGGGTGTGCTGTATAAATTGTATGTAGCTGAGGCTACATACAGAATACAGCACTGTGTTCTGGGTGCAAGAGGAGACCTTCCTGTCTCGCACCCAGAACAAAATAGCGTCATTCCGAACAACACTCGATGAATACAAAGCTTCCTCTGATTGGCTGAGTCAGAGAAGTGAACTGATGATGTTGCAATCTTTAACTTAGCCAATCAGAGGAAGCTTTGTATTTATTGATGGAATACAAAGCTATGAATGGCTGAGTGCCACTCGGACTGATGCTATTTTGTACCGGTTTGAGACAGGATGGTCTCTTCTCACACCTGGAATACAGTGCTGTATACTACATACAGTTTATACAGCACACCCAGCAGCCACACGTTAGTGAGGGAAATGGTTTGTTTGGGCCAGCTTGACCCAAATGAACTAACTATTTAAACTGTAACTAAAGCTGGAGATCCCCTTTAAAGGGTAACTAAATGCTGCAAACCTTTTCCCTCATCAGTGCTGACATTCTTGTTTGGTCTTCTTCAGGGTTCAGTATCTTCTTCCTGCTTCATTGGCAGGCCAAGGATGACCCAACTCCCACACATATGCACAGCACCAAGGCATACGAAACTTGTACAATGAGCTGTGCGTGTGCAGTTCAGTGTACACTCTAAAGAAGTTTGCAAGGTAAGAAGCTTTTGTTGCAGAAGAGACATTAGGGCATTGTGGCTTTTGATAAAAACCTTTACTGGTGGTGAATCACTGTAAACACTTGCACCTGGAAGATTCATCTGCAGTGAAGGGAAGGTTTACAGCTTTATACAGTAAATTTACTCCTATAGTATGTCTCTTCTGCAATTTAAGGAAAAAGAAAACCCTCCTGCTTGCACCTTTGTTCCCGGATTAGTTCCATCCTAAGATGTTTCTAAAGCCATTTGCTTGGCTTGTAGTAGGAAATAGTTAGAACCTCTTTCAGGTTTTTATTGTTGTCTGTTCTCAGTAGTGACACATTCACCTTCTCTGTTCTGGTGAGCAGGTAAAGTTTTCAGTTGTTGCCAAGTGTTTTTTCTTGAGGCAGGAAAAGAAAAATCTCAATGTATCACTGTAAAGAGAAAAAAAAAAAAAAAAAAAACTTGACACGGGTTTTATAGCTGAACACTAAGCATATATAAAGACAAAATAATGCAGCACAATATTAATTTACTTTTAAATGGAAGCAGTGCCTACATTTGAAGTATTAACTTGATACAGCCCCTGTGCAGCAGTACTCAGCACTGGGAGAGGGAGAAGCAGCACAAACAGTTGTGCTGAAGTGCTAACAAGGAGCAGTCTTCTGCTTTTTCTTTTGATTGTTTATTCACATGCTGGGGCAGAGACGAGTCCTGTAAGTGTTACCCAGCTGTAGCCAAAAGCAATCAGTTTTCTTTTTTTTTTTTTTTTTTTTTTTTTTTTGCCCTGCCACACAGGACTGTACTTTCTGGGAGGGCTGTGTAAATCTTAGAATAGAAATCACTTGTTTATTGAAACGGTTCCCATTTCACCCATGTAGCAGCTCTTTTCTGGGTGTTCAGCTTTAGCCATTCCCTATGTTATTGAAAGCGTAAAATATAGTTTGTTTTGGATTTTCTTTAAAGGTTCATGCGAACCAAAGTGACAAGTATGCTTTAAGCCCTCTTGCAGCTTTTGTTTGGTCACCTATTGTTGCTTGTCAAAACAAAATAAATTACTGCGGCTTCTAGGTATGGAGAAGCATGTGACCGCGCTAGGCCAGTCACTAGCACTGTCACATGGGGAGAGTCTATAGCCTTGCAGCAGCTACAACTTGAGCAACTCCCAGCTGACAAATCTTCGTACACTGATTTGTGTAGTAAAAGAACTTTTTTTTTTTTTTTTTTTTTTATTACTAACCTCTTTTTGCATCTACTTCCTTATGCCCTCAGAGGAACTAGTGATGCAGCCCCAGCTGCACAGATGGCCACCAGGAAGGCAACATCACTAGTGTCTTCGGGAGGATCCCATATCTAAGCTGTGAGATCTTGCAGTATTTTCATACTGTGCATGCACGGAATAAAGTAGATGAGCTGTGTAACATTACGCTCATTTGCTGTTTAAAAAAAGATAAAAAAAAACTTTTCACAAAAATCTGGGAGGAATTGTGTTTTTTTTTTTATTTGTATAGACAGATGTGTAATGTATTCTGTGAGCACGCGGCCTGTGACATTATGCGCTTCATATCGTGCATGCAGACATGTATTTTTAAAGGGGACCACCAGCTGCATAGAGGCCACAGGGAAGATAGGCAGGGTGGACATAGGTAAGCGTGTTTGTGTATGTACATGGTATTACATATTATTGCCAATTTCTGAAATCATTTTGAAGTTAGTATTAACTGCCTCTGTGTGCTGTTTACTGTTTATGAGGGTAATCATTTTGAAATATTCAGTCCATTGAATGAATATATATAATAAAATTTATTTATATAATTTTTTTTTTGTTTGGTGTTTATACTTAAAGTTTTTTCATTGCAGAAAGAGGAGGAATATTTCCGGGGAGATAGGAAGTGGAAATGGAATTACAGTAGCTAAAGAAGACACCACCTGTTACAATGGACAGAAGACATCAAAGCTCTGAAATTGTATGTCTTTTATACATTTATTTTGTATAATTCTTTTAAGGAGATGTAGAAAAGTTGAACCCTGCTTTTTGTTTTAATGAATTGCTGGGTCCTTACTGCTGTGGAAAAACCTCCCTTATTTCTCATAATACTTTGATGGTGAGGGTTCTGCTGTAAGCTGATCTTCTGTTTTAATCTCTGTAGTTTGTTCTCTACTCTTAGTAGTAAAATATGTGCAGACCTAAAAGCCCAACTCCAGGATTTTACATTCCTACATGAAGTCTCTCTGCAGTTTTTGTTGGGGTGTGTGTGTGTGTGTGTGTGTGTGTTTTTGTGTTGTTGTGTGTTTTTGTGTTGTTGTGTGTTTTTTTTGTTTTGTTTTTTTTTTATGTACACTTTCAAATTTCTTTGGTTATTATTGTAGTTATTTTCCTAGTGCTTGTGTTTCTTACCATGTAATGATGGGCTTGCATGTTGTCGCTGCATTTTGTATTGTCATGGCTGTTAGATTCTCCCTATGTCCATGTATTCACCTAGCTTGTCCATATTTGCCAAAGGCACAAGACAACTTCCTGTTCTGGGTCACGTAGTCTCCCAAAACATGCATTGCCATCATCTCCTTCACATCTTTTCTAGATCTAATTACTATTTAGCTCTTATTTGCACCATTGCTAGACTGAGAGATCCAGGGTTTGTGATATATGTAGTTTCTTCACAGGAAGTGATTCTCAGATTACAGACCAGGATCATGCATTAGCCTGTGCAGTGCCATGCCGCATGTCTCATGTTTGAACAAAACAGGAACTTCTGACACCATATTGTGACGATTTTATTCTACTATGGGCTGTGCATACAGGCCACCAAATGACACCATGAAACTACAATGTCAATGCACATCTTCTGCAGGTGAAAAATGCAAGGTGCAGGTACACCTTGTATTGTATGGGCTTAAAAAAAAAAAAAAAAGTATAGTACTGTGTAATAAGCACACATTGGAAATGTTTTGTCTTTTCAAAGACCCTGCAAGTACAGAAATATACCTGCTGATTTGCCAGAAAGCAGTCAGCTACTGCATCCTGTTGTGGGCTGCCAACGCACCTTGTTTTTGGAATGCTGTCCGTTTTGCCCAGTGGAGTTTGAGACAGGCAGGTTGTATACAAGTCTATCGATCAATTGACTTGTCTACGACTGGCTAGCCCATACGTGGATCAAAGATTTAATTGGGCCCCCAGAGGTAACACAGGACAACTCCGATGTTGTGGTCAAAGTTCATGCTTGGTCAAATGTCCAGGTCCAGGTTGAGGTTAAAGATTGGGGCCTGTGTGTTTTTTTTAGATAGGATTAAAAAAATAAAACGCGCACTGTTTTTAGGCAACAATGAATGACAATGACTGCCACTTATGTAGTATCACGGTGATTGGCAGAAATAGGAGAATTCGTTTTTTGGTTGGTATTTGGTAGGTCAAGGTAATGGCAAGAAATATACCATTTACTAAGAAATTAGTTTGAGACAGTTTACTTTTGATAAAAAAAAAACCCTACCAGATAACATTATCATTTACAACCAAATGAAAGCCCAATGGGTCCTGAAAAAAATATGGTGTAATTCGCCTGGATACACAAATTAGTTGCCATAATATTTGTTTTACTAGTGTATGCCAAAGTTGCAAAACTGTGTTCAGGTGTTAAAGATTTGTTTTACCCTCCATCATGAAGGGGTAATATAACAAAAAAGTGCCCTTTGAGTACCTAGATATTTGAGACCTATAGGGTTTTTTTTCTAAAGGCAAGTGCCATCTATGGCATACAGAAATATTTGATCTATACTTCACCAAAACTTTTGAGCTCTTTTGTTTTGAGAAGATGTTTGCTGGGTATCCAAAGGGAACTTTCATTTCCTAGATATTCCCGAACTTCCAGCTCTCCAGCCCCTTTGGTAATCTTTTCTCTCCTCTCCTATCATCTCCCATGTGTATACTCTTTTATCCCACCCAAAAAGTGTGTGCGTGTCACTACTACATAACTAATGATGTCAAATGATGTGTTTATTACCATGTAACCATGACAAAACTAATATTAGGAAGCCATTTTGGACTTTACCATGTTCACCACTAGGGGGCAGTTTTGTATTGATATTGATCTTATAATGTTAATTGAATATGTCCAGATAACCTTTTGACTTTAACTTTAAAGAACACAAGCTATGATAAAAAAAATGTCTACCTTGTGACAGATATGTCAAACTTTCTGGTTGAAACTCAGATATATGGCCATGCGAATATATACCCCACACTAATTACTTTTTCTTTAAATTCCTTGAGTTAAGTAATGTGGTACTCAACCCACTAATGATTATATCACAAACATAGTTTCTATTCTTTAAAACTCTGTCATAACAAGCGCCTTCTCTCAAAATGTGTTTTCAACTCATGGTTCTCTTGAAATATGAGACACTGGTCTCCTACAATACACACTAGCCCATGGACCTTTTATTGTTTTGTCTAAGTGTCCAAACCCTTAATTTACCATCTAGGATGATATGCAAGGAGCCCTAAAGTCTCTTACATAAATCTCTGTCCAAAGGCATGGCTCATAAAGACAGATGAAAAATATGATGCGCATAGGCATTAATTCTTTTTAACCCCAATTGTTCTGACACGCTCGTCCGACGCCAACATTGTGGTGTAAACAGGGCACATAGATATCAATTGTTTTCCTTATGTCCTTGCAGAGACCTATGTTAAAAGAAGCCCAAAATATTCTATGCAAGTCAAATCTACACATAGTTTCCATCAGTTTTTTTGCACATATGCTGTGAACGAGGCCTTGTTGAACTTGAACAAATCTCCCCAATATTGTGATTCATAAAGAAGACCGCAGACTATAGGAACAGTTGGGCCTTGTTCACAACATACGGTATATGCATATAAGGATTGATGGAAAATGGTGCAGATTTGACCTGCACGGAATACTTTGGTCTTGGTCACACAGTGTGCCGACATGCGTTTTTTTCCTAATGTAGGTATCTGCAAGGACATAAAGAAAACCCTTGACTTCTATGTGCCCTGTTCATATGACAATGTCGGTGTCATGTATGCATTTTTCTGCAGAGACAAATACTCAAATGTTGCATATTTCTGTGCAGAAAAAATACGCAAAATAAATACGCACATAATACCAAT
Source organism: Aquarana catesbeiana (assembly GCF_042186555.1). Taxonomy (NCBI): domain Eukaryota; kingdom Metazoa; phylum Chordata; class Amphibia; order Anura; family Ranidae; genus Aquarana; species Aquarana catesbeiana. Next base: position 451,951,858 of record NC_133328.1, on the reverse strand, counting down.
GTTTTTTCAATGCACACTGACAGCCAGTACTATCAATACGCATTTAATACCTGATGCCGCCTCCTATAATTTCAGCTCCTGTAAAGCTGAAACTATAACTAGGGTGGTGCCAGGAGTGCGGAGAGTGGGAGCACATGGGTGAATGTTGTAGGAGGCGAGATCCTGTATTTGGGCACACAGCTGGATCAGGCTGAATGTAGCAGGAGGTGAGATCATAATAGCATTATGTACAATTATGGCATAACATAAAGCTATTATAATCTCACCTCCTGCTACATTTAGCCTGATCAAACTGTGCTCCTGTTCTCTGCAGTCTGCATTCAGTACTGCTATTCACAGGATGTCTCTTCCTGTTCTCTGCTCTCTAACGCCACAGTCTGCATTTACCCCTTCTGTACACAGGATCTCGCCTTCCGATCCAACCATGTACTCCTTTTCTCTGCCCCCTACCCCCCCCCCTTCCACAGTATGCATCACTGCTACCATTCAGACAGAATCACACCTCCTGATCCAGCCACTTGCTGCTACTCTGTGCTCCCCACCTCCATAGTCTGAATTGAGAGCTCCTACTCTCTGCATTCCATCTCTGCTCCGCCCTCTGAGTTCTCTGAGCTGGACCTACAGAGAAGGCATCAGGTATCAATGAGTGCTGACAGTACGCACTGTCAGCGCATGTTGGAAACGCTGGAACCAACATTGGGCGGATATACATCAGCCGCAATGTTGATTTGCAACAGAACTCTGGTTGGGAAACACTGGCCTAGATTGTGTGTGTTTTTTAATAAACATACTGATTAGACCATTGTATGTTGGCGTCAAGGATATCTCTTTGCTGCACTTCCTTTTTCCTCTTCTCTTTTTATTTAAAAAAAAAAAAAAAACCCTTCTGTTTTTCTCATTGCACTCATGGACTCTATTTTCATCTGTGGTCAATCAATTTAGCAAAAGGGATTTGATTGCAATCACAGCAGATACAGAAAGATACTTGTTACGGGTCAGTGACACAAAGTATTTAAACCATTGGGTCGACATGAGAGCCAGGCAACTAACATTTGCAGATCAGCTTTGGCAATCCTGTTTCTGTCATCACAATTTCCTCCGAAAGGTCATCTTTATTTATTCACAGGGGTGTAAAAAAAAACATACAGCATTGACGAATTTTAGCCCATTTCTTATTACATTTGACCTTTTACATGTGATGGTTTCTCTGGTGTGTTGATCTTTGCATTAAGAGCTGCTTACACTCATCTGAAGGATGTTTCTCTTATTCTATGGATACAGCAATGTGCAATATATTGGTGTTGGACTGAGTTGTCATTATTTTTAATGCTTTTAAAGTGATTCTAAATACAGAAGGTTCTTTTTTTTTTTTTTTTTTTTTTTTTTTTTTTTTTCTTAATGCATTCTATACTTTAAAATGGTTGTAAACCCTTTACAACCACTTTTGCCTCTAGCTACCGTGAATTTCTCCTAAACTCAGTTAAGGAAATAGTCACTGTATACGCATGTGCCGACGTCATCGGCACATGCGTACTGAAGAAACGACTTGTGTGTGGCGCAGGGGTGATGTCATCGCCGTTCTGACCAATTACAGCTCCAGAGCCCGTGAACCCGGAAGTAGCATTCTGAAGACATGTCGCCTGTCACAGCAGTGTACAGGGACCACTGCAACATCGTCATTCTAAGGTAAGTATTTCATAATGAGCTAGTGTTTACAACCACTTTAGGATAAAAAACCTGTGTGCAGCATCTCCCCTAGCCCCCTAATACTTACTTGAGCCCCATCTCTTTCCAGCAATGTAGCACAAGAGACTCAGCTGGCCGGGACTTTCCTTCCTGATTGGTTGAGACAGCAGCAGAGCACCATTCGGCTCCCGCTGCTGTCAATCAAAGTCAATGAGCCAGTGAGGAGAGAGAGGGGGTGGGGCCGGGCCACGGCTCCCTGTCTCAATGGACACATGGAGCTGCAGCTCTGCTTGGGTGCCCCCATAGCAAGCTGCTTGTAAGTATAACATGTTTGTTATTTTTAAATGGGGGGGGCAAGGCTTTAGTATCACTTTAATTACCTTTTAATTGCCTGGTGTGCTGGAAGCAGGCTTTAGAAAGTCTCAGTAAAAATATTATCTTTGGCTTTGTGGGCTGTGTTCTGTGCATACCTGTCTTTGCTGTTTTAGATGACTCATTATTTTTTTTTGGTCATGACTTAAATTAGCCACCAGTTCACCTCCGAGTGTCCAATTGCTTGGTTCCAGACTCTATGCTCTCCTGGAAAATATGGGCGCCACGGGCTTCATAACAACGAGCGCTCTTGATCCTCATGGGCAAATGTAGAAGAAGCTTCTTAAAGTGCATCTCCAGGCAAAATAAAATTTTTCTACTAATAATTGTACATTCCCTCTGTCCAAGTTAGTTCCATTTACTTCCAACCGTTCATACCTATTGATCCTGCAAGTATGTCTGCATTGACCTAACCACCTGCAAAGGGCTGACAACACTGCATTGCCACTGTTTAAGCAGCAGTGTTGTAACCCTTTTCCCCAGTGTCTCTTCTAAGGACTGCAAAATTGAATAGGAACACTAGCCCTTCCCCTGATGTGCAGGCTTTGTCACTATGAAGAAGGGCTGGCAATGCTGAGCACACACGCCGATCTCCTTTCTCACTGGTAAATGAGTGTGAGTTGTGATGTACCCTGTCCTGCAAGAGCTGTTGGGTAATGTACTCCAAAATTGGAGGAGGGTATTTACTAGAGATGCAGGCTCACAGCCTCTGCTTTATGAGAAACAAAATAAAAACATTTTCTGGGTGAATTTTTTTTCTTGGGGAAACGTTTTACTGGTACCAAGCATTTGCACGAGCATTGTACAAAGCCGTAGATCAGTGCGATTTGAACCTCTGCGTTAATTGCAACTTCACTTAACAGAAGTCAATGCAAGTCACAATGAAATCACAAATGGGGTGCAACTTGTCATGCGATTTTTGAACCGTCAAATCACGCTTACATAGTTATAGTTACATAGTAGGTGAGGTTGAAAAAAGACACAAGTCCATCAAGTCCAACCTATGTGTGTGATTAAACTTGTTCACTTGTGTGAACCATAAAAAATAAATCTTAGGCCCCATTCACACTAGCGCGTTTTTTGATGCATTTTGCATTTTGCAGAAATGCACGGGAATTTTTTAACATGGGTTCCTATGGAACATGTTCACATCAATGCTTTTTTGTATCTCTGCGTTTTTGGAAAGGGTCGGGGACTTTTTTTCATGCAAAAAGCAGCGTTTTGCATGTAATGGTTTTCAATGGACAAGCATCAAAAACGCAAGTGCACCGTTTTTGCAGCGTTTTTGGTGCGTTTTTGCCGTTTTTTTTTTATTTTTATTTTTTTTGTAATTTTTTTGTAAGACTAAAAAAAAAAGAAAAAAAAAACAAAAAAACGCAAATCGCGGCAAAAACGCTGCTCAAAAACGTGGCAAGCATGAAAAAAAACCCTCCAAAAATGCTCAAAAGCAACATGCATAGGTGTGAATCGAGCCTAAGGGCACAATAGGTATCGGTAATTGGTATTAGTGAGTACTTGAGAAAATGGATCGTTACTCGTGCGCAGTCTTTAAAATAACTATCGATGCATCCCTCAAATGCATGCAAAATCATGCACTACACTACCTTGTATACAGCATGTTACCTTGAGTAACTTTAAAGTAGAATTCCAGTCAAATTCTAACTATACTTAAACCTGCTTCCACCCCCATTCTAATTCTATTCTAACGACCCTGTAAAGGAAAGATGTCTATACTCCTATTCTGAAGGGTACTCCAGTCCGGTTACATGATCTGTCCAGCGGCCAGCTTCAGTAAAGAGGAGAGATCGCCGATAACGGCTGCAGAGCCTGTGTGATAATGTCACCAGTAGGCTTTCTATGGTGCATCGGTTGTCGGGGCTCCCCCTTCTACAGAAAAGCTGGCTTGGGAGCCGATCATGTGACTGGACCGGAGCACCCTTATGCCCGTACACACGTTAGGATTTTCAGACGGAAAATGTGTGATAGGACCTTGTTGTCGGAAATTCCGATCGTGTGTAGGCTCCATCACACATTTTCCATCGGATTTTCCGACACACAAAGTTTTAGAGCAGGATATAAAATTTTCCGACAACAAAATCCGTTGTCGGAAATTCCGATCATGTGTACACAGATCCGACGGACAAAGTGCCACACATGCTCAGAATAAATAAAGAGATGAAAGCTATTGGCCACTGCCCCGTTTATAGTCCCGATGTACGTGTTTTACGTCACCGCGTTTAGAACGATCGGATTTTCCGACAACTTTGTGTGACCGTGTGTATGCAAGACAAGTTTGAGCCAACATCCGCCGGAAAAAATCCTAGGATTTTGTTGTCGGAATGTCCGAACAAAGTCCGACCGTGTGTACGGGGCATTAGACTGGGTAAGTATAGACGTCTTTCCATTTACATTGTAGTTAGAATAGGCTTAGAATGGAGGTGGGAGCAGGTTTAAGTATAGTTAGTATTTGATTGGAAATCTACTTTACCCACAAAAGCCCCAGAAAATTTTGCCCCCTTTCTGACCAGCACTTTTTACGATTTGGAACTGCGTTGCTTTAACTGACAATTGCGCGGTCATGCAATGTGGTACCTAAACAAAATTTGCATCTTCTCTTTTTTTTTTTTTTTGTGATATTTGATCACCCCTGCGGTTTTTATTTTTTGCGCTATAAACAAAAAGCGACAATTTTATGGCATTTTTTTTTTTTTCTTTTCGGTACTGCGGCAGAAAGATTTGGACACTTGACACATTTTTGGGACCATTGACATTTATACAGCGATTAGTGCTATATATATGTCACTGGTAGCGAAGGGGTTAGCACTAGGGGACGATCGAAAGGCTAAATGTGTGTTCCCTAGATGTGTTCTAACTGTATGGGGATGGGACTGACTGGGGAGGAGACATATCGTTGTTCCTACTTGGTAGGAACAACTATATGATATGTCTCCTCTCCCCTGACAGAACAGGGATTTGTGTGTTTATACACGCGCACACACACAAATCCCTGTGTTGGCTCTCGTGCACGCGATAACCGCCGGCCACATGAATTGGGTCCCCCGCCGTGCAGCCGGTGCGTGCCTCCGGCGGTGCCCGCCCTCTGGCAGCTCTTAAAGAGAAGGATGTACCCATACAGGGATTTGCCCAGGAGAGCCATTGTGCCTCAGTATAAGTACGTGAGCTGGTCGGGAACCGGTTAATGGCACCTCAATTTGTAGTGAAAAGTTATAATGTGCACTTAGTGTAATGTTTTGAACCATTGTAAAAATGAATACAATTTTCCTATAACTTTCTGCTTTCCCAGCATGTGACCTTTTTATATAGAATGTCATTAAGATTCAAAATGATCCTAGTGTACCAAATGAAGCTTGTTTCCTTTTTGGCAGCCGCGCGCAGGTCATCCATCAGATGATTTGGTTGGAAACCAATCAGCTATCAGTGTATCTAGCTGTTCACTCAAGAGGAAGTCTGATGCTTTGGAATCGCCAGCTAAGAAAGTGGTATGCAGCCTTGCTTTTTTTTCCCCAAACTATTTAGCATGAAAACCATTGCAGAAATGTTTTAAACTTTGGTGTTTAAAAAAAAAAAAAAAAAAGAAGCAATGTGTGAATGAATTTGACCTAGTAAGCTTTAGTAAGTAGGCTAGACTGAAGGATTAACACTGCCTATAAGGAACTTCAAGGTGAGCCTTGTTCCTGATGTCTACAAATCAGTACAATGCCTGATATCTTTTCCTGTGATTATAAAACCTTTTTTTGAACTTTTGGGGAAATCTGGTGATTATCCTTAAAATGGATGTAAACCCAAACTTTTTTTTTTTTTGTCATAATATAGAGTATAAGATTTCCTATCATTTGAGCCCAGTCTTGCCACAAAGAGTTAATCCAGCTCTGAGCAATCCTCTTTTATTGTTCAGTGAGATAAAACTTGACAAACAGAGAAAAACTTTGTCAAACCCTCCCCCTTGCTGTGAGTGACAGGTGATTTACATATCTCCTGCACTAGCCTAAGACACATGCATTATTTTTTAATTCCCTCCCACTCCTTTCTTCTGCTGCTCTGCCAAGATTGGATGTTCCACACCTCATCATAATTGGGCATGCTGAAGTCATGTGGTTACTTTCCTGTCTTTTCACTGGATGTTAGAGATCATAGCAGAAGTTCAGTGTAAGAAATACACAGGAGAAAAATGCATATTGACAAGGGTAGTGTAGAGGTGGGCGGGGAGTCTACTGACATCATGACTCCACCCACTGAGCTCCAGACAACAGACCCACCCACAGAATCTGCAGTTTTTCGGGTCTAATAACAGAAAGAGTGGAGACATTTGACAGGTAAAGATACGTGCAGGAGGCATGTATATCCTTATAGATAACCCCTATGGCAGTAGTTTAGAAAGGATAACATTGGGTTTACTTCCACTTTAAAACTAAACTCCTGGCACAAATACTTTAATTTCTTCAATAGTCTTTGTTTGGAAATCTACTTTAATGCCACCTGAATTTTTAGTGAAAAGTTATAATGTGCACTTGGAGTAATGTATATTTTGAACCATTGTAAAAAATCAATACATTTTTTCCTATAACTTTCTGCTTTGCCAGCATTTGACCTTTTTATATAGCTGTCATTAAAGACAAAAATGATCCTAGCGTACCAAATGCTTGTTTCCTTTTTGGCAGCCACCCTCAGGTCATCCATCAGATGGTCTGGTTGGAAACCAATCAGCTACCAGTGTCTCTAGCTGTTCACTCAAGAGGAAGTCTGATGCTTTGGAATCGCCAGCTAAAAAAGTGGTATGCAGTTTAGTTTTTTTCCCCCAAACTATTAAGCATTTAAACCATTGCAGAAATGTTTTTAACTTTGGTGTTAAAAAAGCAATATGTGAATAAAGTTGTCCTAGTAAGCTTTAGTAAGTAGGCTAAAGTGAAAGGTATTAACCGTGCATCCAGAAAGTATTCACAGCGCTTCACTTTTTCCCCATTTTTTTTTTTTTTTTTTTTTGTTATGTTACAGCCTTATTCCAAAATGGATTAAATGCATCATTTTCTACAAACCATACCTCATAATGGCAACATGAAGTTTGTTTTGAAATCTTTGCAAATTTATTAAAAATTAAAAACAAATCCCATACATAAATATTCACAGCCTTTGCTCAATACTTTGGTGAAGCATCTTTGGCACCAATTGCAGCCTCAATTCTTTTTGAGTATGATGCTACAAGCTTGGCACACTTATTTTTGGGCAGTTTCTCCCATTCTTCTTTGCAGAACCCCTCAAGCTCCATCAGGATGGATAAGGAGCGTTGGTGCACAGCTTTTTTCGGATCTCTCCAGATGTTTAATCGGGTTCAAGTCTGGGCTCTGGCTTGGCCACACAAGGACATTCACAGAGTTGTCCCGTAGCCACTCCTTTGTTATCTTGGCTTGTGGTTAGGGTCGTTGTCCTGTTGGAAGATGAACCTTCGCCCCAGTCTGAGGTCCAGATCTCTCTGCAGCAGGTTTGCATCAAGGATGTCTCTGTACATTACTGCATTAATCTTTCCCTCAATCCTTACTAGTCTTCCAGTTCCTGCCACTGAAAAACATCCCCACAGCATAATGCTGCCACCACCATGCTTCACTGTAGGGATGGTATTGGCCAGTTGATGAACAGTGCCTGGTTTTCTCCCAGACATGACACTTGCCATTCAGGCCAAGGAGTTTAATCTTTGTTTCATCAGACCAGAGAATTTTGTTTCTCATGGTCTGAGAGTCCTTCAGGTGCCTTTCGGCAAACTCCAGGCGGGCTGTCATATGCCTTTTTACTGAGGAGTAGCTTCCATTTGGCCACTCTACTATACAGGCCTTATTGGTGGAGTAAGGCAGAGATGGTTGTTCTTGAAGGTTCTCCCCTCTCCACAGAGAAACGCTGGAGCTCTGTCAGAGTGACATTCGGGTTCTTGGTCACCTCCCTGACTTAAGGCCCTTATCCCCTCAGTTTGGCTGGGCGGCCTGCTCTAGGAAGAGTCCTGGTGGTTCCAAACTTCTTCCATTTACGGATGATGGAGGCCATTGTGCTCATTGGGAACTTCAATGCTGCAGACATTTTTCTGCACCCTTCCCCAGATCTGTGCCTCAATACAATCCTGTCTCGGAGGGCTACAGACAATTCCTTGGACTTCATGGCTTGGTTTGTGCTTTGACATGCACTGTTAAGTGTGGGAGCTTATATAGACAGGTGTGTACCTTTCCAAATCATGTTCAATTAACTGAATATACCGCAGGTGGACTCCAATCAAGTTGTGGAAACAGGATGCATCTGAACTCAATTTTGAGTGTCATGGCAAAGGCTGTAAATACTGTACATGTGATTATTTTTTTTTTTTTTAATGAATTTGCAAAGATTTCAAACAAACTTCTTTCACGTTGTCATTTAATGGGGTATTGTTTGTAGAATTTTGAAGAAAATAAATAATTTAATCCATTTTGGAATAAGGCTGTAACATAACAATGTGGAAAAAGGGAAGCGCTGTGAATACTTTCCGGATGCACTGTGTAAGGAACTTAAAGCGATGTTCCGCCCAGAAAAACCACATACTGCAGCTGCTGGCTTTTAACAATCGGACACTTACCTGTCCTGGAGGTTACATCACTGGACTCCAGGACAGGTAATCCTCCAAGGGAACAGTGACCAAAGATCAAGAACGGATCCTCCCAGTATTATATATATATATATATATATATATATATATATATATATATATATATATATATGATAAAAGGAAAAAAAATTGGGCCACATAGTGTGATTGCATTTACATAAAGGGCATTTTATTGAAATAAGTAAAAATGGTCACTCACATTTGAGAAGGCATTAAAAGGCATTTAAGTAAAATCAAATATCGCAGTGGCATCAGCAGAGCCCCTCCCGACCGGTTTTGTCTCAATAAGAGATCATCTGTCTTAAACCGGTCGGGACGGGCTCTGCTGCTGCCACTGCGATATTTGATTTTACTTAAATGCCTTTTAATGCCTTCTCAAATGTGAGTGACCATTTTTACTTATTTCAATAAAATGCCCTTTATGTAAATGCAATCACACTATGTGGCCCAATTTTTTTTCCTTTTACCATATATAATACTGGGAGGGTCTGTTCTTGATCTTTGGTCACTGTTCCCTTGGTGGATACCCATTGATGTTCTACTTTGTGACGGATCCCTGCCTGATTGGTCTATATCGGAAACCGTGTATGCTGATTTTCTTCCCTGGGTGTGTTACACCACAAGCTCTGTTGACTCATCAGGCGTATGTCTAGTTGGGTTCAACTTGTCTGGTAAGCCTCTTTCCTTTTGGTGGTGGAGTATCAACAGACAACTAGTTCACAGATTTATCTCGCAAGTCACTTTATATATTGGAGTCACTAGTTTATGGACTTTCATTTTAATATATATATGCACTGTTGGTTTATGTAAACATCATCATTATTGTTGTTTGTATATTAGAGTAATATTGTATGTATTTTATCATGGTTTATGCACATCAGTATTGGTTTGTTACTAGTTTGATCCCGTCAGGGAAATCTCACTTTCACCTTCACTTTTAGCACTGCACTTTACCACTTTCCCATTTGTTCACAGATTTCTGTTGTGCTGGCAGCTAATTATTTATCACTTTAAGACAGAGCATTTTTTTTTTCCACATAAAATCTAGGACTAGGTTTTAGTACAAAATATTCATCTGCACTTTGCTAGTGCAATCTTGCATTTACTCACTTTTTCACTCTGCAATTAAATACAGCAGTAATTAAGAGCATCTTGTCTTATAAAGCGGTGCCATCTTCTTGCAAGATGCACATAAAGTAGTGCCTGAACTTCATCTAGTGTCAGCCAACTTTTTGGGGTGTCATATCAGAGGGAAGTTCTGGTCAAAGCAACTGGAACATGCATAGAATGTGCTAGTTTCTGTATCTTGATGTACTAGGGAGGTATTCTAGTCATTCTGTTTTTCTCAAATCATCTTCCAGGGCAGCATCCGAAACATAGGCTCCTCCTCCCTGGAACAGGAAACACATTAGTCCATTATTATAAATGTGTTCGTCTTACCTGTGTGCCTCAGTTGTTTGTGTTTCCTCCGGACTCACAGGAGCTGCAAAACGTTTATTTTTTTTTTTCAAAGTCTCTGTGCTTTTTGCAGGGAACTTCCTGTCCAGCATCCCATTCAGCCCAGCAGGCCTTGGGAGGGCAAGCAGGGGCAGCAACTTGAGCATATTGCTCTGCCTGAGGTTTCACCCCTACAGAGGGGCTTGCAACCATCCCCCCCCCCCTGAGCTGCAACAGATGCCACTGGCGGTTTCCCCCCTGTATGCCATTCCTTCCACTGGTGGAGGCCCGCTTGTCTGCCCGCTGCCAGCCCACCTGACTGCCGTACTACCACTTACGGCAGCCGCTGCACCCAGCAGTCTCTCCTGGCGTCTTTCACATGGTCGGCCCCACAGGGTGTACCAAGATGGCGCCGAAAATGTCACTTCCGGTCACATGGTTCCAGTCGGCGGCCAGTTTGGTGAAGGCTGGAAGCCTTCTAAGAAAACAATAGAGCGGGTCACTTCCGGTAACATCATTTCCAGGCAGCGGCGCCGCGAATTAAAAAAAAAAAAAGAGAAAAATTACAGAGATCAGCAAAGGCCTCCCTCCCTAATGGAAAACCAGGAAGGAGGACACCAGAGGAAGCAGCATGTGCAGGTATATCCACCAACCTGCATGGGGTCAGCTGGGGGCGAGGCCGGAGCTAATGCAGGAAGCAGTTAAAAAGGGCCCTCTAAGCAGAGGATCCTGGTGGCTGACCATGTCAGACGCTTTCCCACCCTACCCTGCAGATCCTGCAAGCCAGGACCGCTCCAAGGTAAGCCAGAGTACTTTGGAGTCACCTCTGTCTTCACCTTACTACAAACTTGTCTATTTACATGCAATTTGGTAAACCCCCTACCTCACAGGGACCTTTGTGCTTGATTACAGGCAAAGACCCCAGAGGAAAGAAAGGCGAAAATTGGCAAAAAAGCATGCTCTTCTTGCAGCCACCATTTTCCTCCTGACTGGAAATAGCCTTTATGCCAAAAATGCATAGACAAGATGGTAGCTAAAGAATCTCAAAGTTACCTCCAAAGACCTGCTCAGTAATTTCAAAGAAATATAGAGCACCGTGGCGCCACTACGCTCAGCAATTGATAAATTGGAGGCACCGGCAATCGCTAGTCAAACTAGTCTGAGGAAGCATAGGGATTCCTCAGAATCGTCCTCTTGCCGCTGTACCCATGGGACATGCGGGTACAGCGGCAAGAGGATGATTCTGAGGAAGGCCTATGCTCAGATTCTGAAGATCATCCGTCATCAGAGGGCAACTTGTTTCCCTCAGAAGATAGTCTTCTAAAAGCTATAGCCGACACGCTGGGCATCAAAGAGCAAAAAGCCGCAGCGCTTGCCCTACATGACAAAATGTATAAAGTACTGCAGCCCAAGAAACCTAGAACGTTTCCAGTACACCAAACTCTTAGACATTGTCAAAAAAAAAGTGGGAAGAACCAAAGAACAAACTCTTCATACTAGCAGCGGTTAAACACAGATATCCATTTGCAGAAGCAGATACCTAAACCTGGGCTAAATGCCCCAAAGTGGATGCCTCTTTAGCAAGAGTCTCAAATGAATCTGACTTGGCTTTTAACGATGCAGGTACCTTAGGCGACCCCATGGATAAGAATATAGCCTGGGAAGAGGACCTGGGAAGCTGGGGTGGCAAACCTGAATCCAGCGATAGCTTCCACCTACACAGCCCGCACCTTAATAGTTTGGTTGACCCAGCTACAAGAGTTACCAGAAGGTAACACTAAGAACTATCCCCACACTATGCAGAATCCCATTCACGGGAGACCTGCTATTCGGGCATGACCTAGAAACAGTACTAGACAGGACAGCAGGAAAAAACAAGGGGTTCCCCCAAACCAAAAAGAAGCGGGGGAAGGCACCCTTTCGGCAATTCAAAAAAGCACTGGGGACAGCAAACAAAAAAGACAAGGGAGAATTCATGCTCAAGCCTCCTAATCCAAAGAACAAAAAACAATGACGGTCTTCAGGTGGGGGGCAGACTCGAAGCTTTTGCCCCTCCCCAGTGGATGAAAGCCACAGGAAAAAAATTAATCCGCCACGTAGCAGCAGAAGGCTACACAATAGATTTTTCCACCCGCCCCCCAACCAGGTACTTGGTAACCATCCTACCAAGGGACGAAGATTGGGCAAAAGTCTTTCTAGAGTCCCCAAAGAACCTGCTAAATCAGAAAGCCATTTGTCGTGTCCCTCCCAAAAAGAGGAGAAAACGTGATTCTATTTGCATATCTTTACAAAGAAAAAACCGTCAGGCAAGCTAAGGCTCATACTGAACCTCAAGCCTCTCAACAGTAGAATAAAATACAAAAAATTCAGTTTTGAGTCTATTCAGTTAGAAATATCCTTCCACAAGGAACATTTATGGCCACAATAGACTTACAGGCAGCTAACCTTACATGTCATCAAAGATTCCTGAGTTTCGCAATTTGGGGACCGGCAGCCACCCTACACCTGCAGTATACGGCTCTCCCTTTCGGCATCTCTTTTGCGCCCAGAATCTTCTCGGAGATAATGGCAGAAGCTCTAAAAGGCTTAAGACAACAAGGCATTGGCGTAATACCATAATTAGATGACCTACTGTTCTTTGCAGACTCAGCGGAGACCCTACAAACCAATCTGCACACCAGTATGTCCTATCTAAAAAAACCTGGGGTGGATAGTAAATACAGAAAAATCGCAGCTGACCCCAAGCCAGAGAGTAGTGTATTGGGCTATGTACTGGATGCCAGACTAACCAAAACCTTCCTAAAGGAGGGAAAACAATGAAAAAAATTTTCACAGGCAATAGCCTCTCTGAGGACCAAGTCCATCACGTTCAGAATGGCAGTGCTAGGACTAATGACGTCTTCAATCCCAGCCATCACCTGGGCGCAGATTCACATGAGACTAGGGCTGCAACTAACGATTATTTTCATAATCGATTAGTTGGCCGATTATTGTTTCGATTAATCGGTTAATAAGCTTTAAAAAAAAAAAAAAAAAAAAAGTGTGGTGTATAATTTAGTTAATATGTAAAGTTTAAAAAAAAAGCAATTTAAATATCTCTATGCAGTGGTAAATGTAAATAACTATATGGTTAGGGAGCAAAATATCTAATCAACTCTGAGAATAACAGACAGAAGAGATATACTATTAGAGGAGATGTACTGTATATACTATTAGAGGAGAGATATACTGTATATGCTATTGGAGGATATATACTATTAAAGGGTGAATCTGGTAAATTACATCAGACTCAGAGATCAATTTTTTTTTATTTAAAAAACAAAGTCTTCCTTCAAAAAAAAAAAAAAAAAAAAAAAAAGGCATTTTAAGAACGTTAGTTCGATTTTCTAATCGTTAGTGGGGTCAAATCGATGTTCATTTTCAACCATGGTGACAATTTGGAAATAATGAAACTTCTTGGTCAAAGGAATTTTCCGACGGTGTGTGTGGTTTTCCTTCATTTTAAAAACAGAATGTTAAAAACAAGTGAAAATTTCAAACATTCTTTCATTCAGCGAATGTACAAAGATTTTTCGTATGAATATTCTCATCTGAAAATTGATCCGTGTGGCCAGCATAAGGCTCGCTACACACCTATGCAGTTTGCTTTTGGTCTATTTCTGCAGTGCTTTTTGCTGTGCATTTTGATTTTTGCACACATGATTTTGCTGCGATTTGCATTTTTGCATTTTTTTTTGGCCTTGTTGTTGGGCAGATTAAAAAACACAAATTTCTGCAAAAACGCATTACATGCTTTTCTGCAGCTTCTCCATTGAAGTATATTGAACCAAAAAAGCACCGTTTTGCGTTAAAAAAAGTCCCTGACCCTTTCCAAATACGCAGCGGCTAAAAAAAGCATAGATGTGAACACGTCCCATAGGAAATCATGTAAATGAACTGTAGTGCAACCAGGTCTAAGACGTTTAGTAACATAATGGGGTTAAAAAAAAACTAAAATTAGCCCTTTATAGTACAAAAAAAAAAACAGATAATCACTACTGTAAGGGGTTCATTTTTTTACTGTAGAACTGTGGAAGTAACATTTACAGTAGCGATTATTTGCTCTTTTTGTACTATAAAGGGCTCATTTTAGTTTTTCTTAACCCCATTATGTTACTGGCCGATTAATCGATTATGAAAATAGTAATCGATTAATTTCATAATCGATTAGTTGTCGATTAATCGATTAGTTGTTTCAGCCCTACATGAGACCTATACAGAATTACATTCTGTCCTAGTGGGATGGCAACCCCTCATCCCTAGACACGTCCATTTCCGTTCCGAACTCAGTCAAACACTCCAGTGGTGGCTCAATCCACTTTGATACATCGAGGGGCGCAGGTGGGCTCAAGCCAACCCTGTCAGGATTACCACAGATGCCAGTACCTTAGGTTGGGGAGCACACACGGGGGAGCTCTGCACACAGGGGAAGTGGAACTCGAAATAGTCTCAAGCCTCCTTGAATATGAGGGAGCTAAAATCTGTGGAAGATGCACTAAAAGCCTTCCAACCAGCGATACAGAGGAGAGACGTAAGGGTTCAATTGGACAACACCACGACGGTGACATACATAAACAGGCAAGGGGGGAACAAAATCCCAAAGCCTGAAGAACCTGACTGAAACAATTCTGTTATGGGCAGAAACAAACATAAGATCAATATCAGGCATCCACCTGAAAGGAACGGACTATATGCTGGCAGATTATAAGCCAGAAGACTATAAAACAGAATGGTCGCTGATATCAAAACAGAGAGAAAAAGAGTTCTCCCAAGAGGGCCAATTAGGACACTAGGGTTAAGTAATTTATTGATTAGAAAAAACACACAACAACCATGTTCTTCTCACAGATCACACAAACGTGGGGAGTACCCAAGGTATATCTGTTCCACTCCAAGGCAAACACAAAATTACCAACGTTCTTTTCATTGGATCCCACAGGTGGCGACAGCAGCGTAGATGCATTCAGCAAATGCTGGGGTCGGCAGTTGTGTTATGCATTCCCTACAACTGCCATAATACCAAGAGTGATTCAAAAAATCAAAGCAGAAAGCAGCGGCGATACTAGTAGCACCATACTAGCCCCAAAGAGCACGATTTAGCTACTTGAAGAACCTCAGCGTCCAGCCACAGCTGACACTGCTGGATCTTCCAGATCTCTTATCACAGGGACCAGTCAACCATCCGAACCACAGACTCCTGAAGCTTTCGGCTTGGTTACTGAAAGGGTAAGACTACAAAACAAAGGGCTGTCAAAGTGATCAACCCTATTCTAGACAGCAGGAAACCCATGACTAGAGCAATCTACGAGGAAAGTAAGGAAAAAGTTTGTCTCCTGGACTAAAAACAAACAGATTCCCGGCAGATGGATCATGCTGACAATTCTGGATTTCCTACAAGAAGGAGCAGACAAGAACATATCTTAGAGCACTCTTAAGGTACAAGTGGCAGCACTCTTCTCCTTTTATGTACACCAGACTAGCAGAGGATCCACAGGTAAAGTGATTCCTAATGTCACTAAATAGAGCAGGCCTGCAGAAATTGACAGAACTCCAACATGGGATATGTCCACTGTGCTCAGAGGATTTCTCTCTCCCCCGTTTGAACCATTGGAAGACAGCTCAGACAAAAACCTTACTCTAAAAACGCCACTGCTAATGGCCCTGGTAACGGCCAGAAGAGCGAGCGAAATCCAAACTCTTTCCATGATGGAACCTTACTGCCTGATACAAACAGACAAAATAATCCTCCCTCCAGACCCGGTGTTCTGTCAAATTCTCCAATCCGTCGAACTCCCACCACTTGACTTCTGGTTTCTTTAAGCCAGCAGTAATTGGAGTTTTTGACGAATTGGTGGTTGGACACAACATCAGCAACCGAATAGTCTGGTGCAGGATATTATGAGCGGAGCTTCTTACTCTGCTCCGATACTTGCCAACAAAATGGCCGCCTCCGTGGCGGCGACAAGTTTGTCCTCATTAGCAGCTGTGCTGTCAAAACGACTCAATCTTCCTGTCCTGGACTCTATTTGGTTGTCGGTGTTGTGTCCAACCACCAATTCGTCAATCTCCAATTACTAAGGTATTTAACCGGAAGTGATGTGGT